>NW_010407441.1:1870-6145 GCF_000710305.1 Buceros rhinoceros silvestris | reverse complement strand
GGAAAGAGGAACAGAAAAGATGGGACATGCTGTTGTTTAAAATATGAAACTTTGTGCTAGAATACTGTGATGGCATTTGGAGTGTGAATTATATCTCAGGAGGTGTGGCTGTGTGTTTAATCATGGTCATCCTGAGTTCAATGGACAAGTCTCACAGGATTTTGTTCTGAGTATTGTAAGATAGAGACCAAGTCTTCATGCACAAGGCATAGTTTGCTGTTACATTTTTATATGGCTGATGTTGGGATTTTAATGCCAAATTCTGAAATGCTACAGAAAAGTAAAAGCTCTAATGATTTTCAATAAAATGAACAAGAATAATCCTGGTATATTATAAATCTTAGAATCTATATTTTTAATGGAATTGGGTGACCTGATGGTTCAGAAATTAGTTCAAAGTCAAGACTGATCCCACTGGATCAGAGAATAAACAATACTTTGAGAAATAGGAGATAACCCACATTTCGAAAAAGTTATGAGCATTAATTAGAACTTAAAGAAATGGAGGGACTTAGGCTGTGGAAAAATAGTGTGTGGAAGTTTTTGTTTGGAAAAGAAAATTCTGCTCCATGGTTAAAATTAATATGAAATGTGAACTTTGTAAGGGGTGAAAGAGAACTCTTTTAGTAAATGCTTAATTCCAGCTTTCTATCCTTTACAAACACTTGGAAGTTGTGGAACAGCTGCTTGATAAGAAAGCTACCAAGTTTCTGCTATTCTGGAAAAGCTTAAGAGCTTGTTTTACTGTGACAGCTTCACGTAGTGTCTTTCCTAGTGAAGCCATCAAGAAGTTTTCCGATTGCCATACATTCATAGATTCACACTCTTATCAGCCTAAATCAAACAACTTCTTTTAGGCAAGATGCATAGATTAAAGAAAGTATTTCAGCATGGCTCTAAGGAGCTGCTACATTGAAGACTATTGCTGTTTAACAAACTCAAAATTAATACAGCCTGAAGAGGGCAGTAAAGATAAAGCTTTGTTTTTCTTAACCTTTTAAGAGTTTTCACTGTACATTGTATTCTGAAAATGCATTACTAGACATCACATATTTACAGGCATTACACATTTCTGGAGCTATGCTGCATAAAATATACTGTCAGGTCAATGAAATCCGTTGTTGGGATTTATCTGAGCCTCTAACTCCTTCACATGACAAGGCAGAAGTGGAAGACATGTCCATCACTTATGAAAGTAGCTTGCAGGTAATGAATTGCATAAGCCAGCCTCGCTTCACGTGGGACATCCCCTTAGAACAAACAAACATTGAGTCCTGCAAGTGGGTTAAAGGAATAATTTTGCAGATTGCCAAAAAATGAGATGTTGTTCTCATATTTTGACTTAAGCATTTCAGAGAGGCCAAGCTCCATCCAGAAATGGGCCAGTGGGATTTTATATGAGGAAGAGTTTTATAATTTTTCCATTCATCTCTCTTGGGAGCTTTCTGACAGCCAGGCTTATATTGAAATGTAGTTTATTTTCCTTTTGTTAAGGGGCAGTGAATTTTATACGGTAAAAAATTATGCGTGTGTTGGGAGGAAACTGCAATTGCAGAACAGCAGATATGTAAATTGTTCTGAATATTCAATATGTTCATTTCTGACTAGGCATTGTTATTCCTCAGGAGCCTACTATTTGCTTTAAATTCAGGAAATAACATACCTTTTTAAAGCTGAAATAAATGTATGGGTTTGCATATTTTTTGTGTATGGATACATACACATGTGGACGCCATTATAAAACTTATTTTTAAATGTATTTTCTACATACAGATGTAGTGGGCTTTGTGTGTGTGTGTATCCATACAGAGTATACTACCCATACACACTAGGAAATATCTTTGGAGAAATTCAGGCAAAGCTGGGAAAAGATCTTGATTTTTCCCTTTGAAGAAGACAGCTGGCAAAAACTGATTTAGTCAACAATTTCCATTCGAGAAAGTGGTGCTGAAATGAATGATGTTCCAGTAGTAAAGCGGTAGTGAAACGGATATTAGGGATTAGAGTGTAGGAATCTTAATGTTTGCTGATGGTGTCCCAAACAAGTCTTGCAATTCCCCCCTAAAGTAACAGTTCAGCTTTCCTCAGATCCCTTCTCTAGACAGCAGTACAAGGACTGCATGGTACTCTGCCCATAACTGAGTAGAGCTGCATCAGGTGTGCAGAGGTTCTTTAGACTCATGGTAGAGAAATAAGGGAGGAAAATGCACGGTGAGAAGGAACTAATTCTACTTGGCAGAGAATTCTGATTTTTCCTTTCAAAAGCAGCAAGCTTAAAATTTAACATTGAAATCCTTTAGTTTGTAAGAAATGACACACGTTCTATTCATGACAGTCTCTTAAAACTTGTAAATAACTGAGTTGTTTTTAGTTAAAAATTCCAAACATCATTTTCTTAAATGACAAGTGAAGAAAAACATTTTGGGGAGCGAGAGTGTTTTCACTAATACAGTCTTTTGACCAAAACTTCTTATCCTGTAGAGCATTTCCCTATGAAATGTAGTTCAATCATGTTCAATAGATTTTTTATTCCCTAGGCTTTATTTAGTAAGGATCTTCCTAATCGGATGTTGAGGCAGGTACTGAGCTGGTGCAAACTGGAGTGGCTCCCTTGAAATACAAGTATCAGCTGGCTGAGGAAAGAGACCAGAACATTAAGCACTTTTAATTGTTTGGAATGGCTTCATTGTACTTGAGATCTAGCATTGGAAAAATCATAAGGCAGTAGCCGAAAATAGTCCTTTCTTGTCCAATTTTCAGTGAAACATTGAACTGCATGCTTCGGTTCATCCCTATTTAATAAATATTTAACTTCAGTCGCATGCTGAAGTCCCTTGCTTTCCAGGGCTTTTAAACAGAGCTTTTACTTTTACCCAAACTAAAATGACAGAGTTGTCCACTTGCCAATAAGTAACTAATGATATTTCTATTTATAAAATAAAGTACAAAGACATAGGAACCACTCACTCTTTTCTGAGGAAGCATAAAATAACACTGGAATAATTTCTTCACAACCCAAAATTTCCGTTTACTGTATTTATTGATTGTACATTTCAGGTGCCAATAAACAGAAAAAAATGCAGATTTGCTGACAGTATTTATAACATACATGTGCACCCTAGTGACAGGATAAACTTGTTGTGACAGAATGGTATTTCTCCTAGTGATAGAGTGTAAGAGGTGTTCTGGCAAAAAGTCAGAAAAGATAGCACGTTACCCCACTGGAAATGGCCTGGTACCTGTGAACAGGTTGACAGGCATATTTTTTCTGAGTAGTTTAACCTGTATGGTGCAACTGGCCTTCTTGGAGTTCCTTCCACTTTTCTGAAACCACAGATACCACTTTGTGATGAAGAGGTGCCTGGCAACAATGATGATGGCAACACAACTCCTATGAAACTGAGTGAACTAACTCTAGGCACGTTGCCAAATTAACCAAGGTCCAATTAATCAAGATAACAGCTTTTTGTCCTGCATGCTATGAGCCTGTTGACAATTTCTGTCTTTTAGTTATGGTGTGCATAGCCTGTATCCTTCTGGATGGCATCTGCTATAACCTGGATTATTGCCAGACTCAATATAAAAGTGGTTACTTTTCTTTTTAGCTGAAGTAATCTGCTATTGATTATACTTGACTCCAGCAAACTTTCATTGTAGCACTCTTATGCTTGCTGTATGTCTGGTCACCAAGCACGTCCCAGTTCTGTCATTTACAGAGAAAATGCACACATCTGAAGTGTAGAAAAAAGTATATGGGCAGTCAGTGATATACTTAGACACACTTACAGTTCACTCTATGATGCCACACTTTTCATCAGTTTGATTTGAAGTAGCATCCATTCTTTGTTTCCACAAAAAAGTATTTTGAAATGTTGTTAAATATATTTATGCAGTTTTCATCTAGAATCCAGACTTCTGTACTCATTTTGTTACAGTCATATGAACAATAATAGATGCTGATATTTTATTAAAGACTTCTCTACATCTAGACAAGTTTGTTTACTGAAGTTAGGGCAAAGACATCCTAAAAAAAATGATAACGAGTATTTGTTCTGCATTGTACCTCTCAAGCTTAATAACAGTATTTTTTTTGGTTCTTAGAAGTATAGTCTATACTGCATATAAACCAAACTGGTCTCTACTGCAGTCTTCTGTCCATTTTTGTATTGTTTCCTGGAAGACCAAACTTAGATAGGGTTTAGCTGTTAAGCATGTAGCATATTAGAAAGTGTGGACTTTAGTGCCACACTAAGATATTTTAAAATAGGACAGCAG
>NW_010407441.1:0-1785 GCF_000710305.1 Buceros rhinoceros silvestris | reverse complement strand
ATATGGCAAAGACCTAGCAGACTTCAGACAAGCTTTTTTTAGGATTAAAAAATTATGAATTTTTTTTAAGCTCTCCTGTTAGGAGTGTGATATGTATTTATAGTACCCCCAGGCTCTGCACAATAAAAATGGTTAAACCTTTAGTCCTTTTAGGAGTTCACAGTTTTATTACAGAAGTTATTTTGTAGATTTTATGCTTAGAGCAAGGTCAGTGTATTGCACTGTATAAATTATTCTAAGTAATTGCTCAGTTATTTTATAGCTTAGTCACAGGATTTTTTTATTATTAAACGTAGTCTTTTCTTTAAGGCTGGGAAGAGAAGGTCACTATAAATCACATGGCAGCTTGCCATTTGGGGTTTCAGCTTTACCTGTGATAAGGATTTAATAACAATCTGGCCCAGACACCAGTTCCCTCTCAATTACCTTTCCACATGGGCATTAGTTCACACTGTTTATTAAAAACTCCCCTTGTAGTTGTTTTAATGGAGTGTTTCAGATTAATGGCCCCTGTGGAGTTTAACTTCATTGCACTTCATTAAAGCTAGATTGTACAAAAGGTTACCTCAATTAAATCCAGAACTTGATCTTAAGTCTGTATGGATTTTTAAGAAAATGTGGTAAAATTGCTATGCCAATCCTTTGAGATTAACAAGGCAACATCCTTCTCAGTGACTGAATTTCAAAATATGTTATATCTCTTCCGAATTTGCTGGCAGATTAATATTCAGATTTCAGGAGTTTAGAAGATGAAAGCAACTGAATGGTGTATGACCTATAAATGAATTGACTAAGAAGTTTTGTTAGAAACAGGACAGCCTAGGGAAACTCAAGCAATTTTTCTTGCCTGTAAAACCATTCGCTGGATGTTTCACAAAACTTCTGTGAGGAAATATAACCGTTTATCTGTACTGCTGGAGAAAGCGCTTCTATAAACAACCCTCTTATATTTTCTAAACACAAACCCCACAAGGGACTGCCTAATACACTACCTCTTGTGCGTGGGTAAGCCTTTCAGTACAAAAATATTTGATGTTCCCATTTGCCCATTTCCTTGCCGAATGTCTTTGGAATGGCAGGTGTTGGGAGGGCTGTCCCGTAGCAAGGTGGAAAGAGAGGCTGGTGCGGAACTTTCCTGAGAGTGAGGTCAGTTGGTTTAGCCTGGAAGACTGAAGTGATGCTGAGGTTTACTTAACGAAGCATATAAGCTCACCAGTCTTTCTGAAAAAGACGATGGCTTTGATGTTCCAGGAAACAGAGTGGAGGTACTAAATTTTGTGGGGTGGAGCCTAGCATAGGACGTTTTAAGAAATATTATCATAGCTGGTTCTATTATTTTTACCGAAAGTCTAGGTGAGATTTTAAAATACGCTCTATGTGCAGCAGAGAACAAAAATATGTGATAATATATTTTATGAATTTCATAATTTATAATGCTGTGACTATCGATGACTCCAGATGCTTCGGTTTAGATCTGGCTCCTGTTTTGTTAAGGATTATGCAAACTGTGAAATGATGCGAGATTGGCTTTACATTGTTTATAGAGTAGTTGAAGACAGTGTGCGACACATGTTAAGTGGCAGGGAAGTTGTGTATACTGGGGATATTGTGTATATTTGGAACGTTGTGTATATTTGGGACAAGCGGTGTAGCCCTTGTAAACAATTGGTCATGTTGGGCAATGGATATGGCCTCCTATAGATTGGGATAGACTTGATCCCAAGCTCTCCTGTGAGGTAAATTAGTTTTTAATCTTTCATAGAATCATAGAATCATAGAATCATA
>NW_010407440.1:55382-59416 GCF_000710305.1 Buceros rhinoceros silvestris | reverse complement strand
CAGATAGAACATACATGGAAACTTCTATGAAGGATGGATGAAAGGTGTGGTCTTCCATAAGTTCATCAGAGAAGTTTTGATTTACTCACATTACTTCATGGTTAGACTATGATTTCCTCTTTTGTGAGCAACTTTACTATCAGCCAATGAGGCTGTCAGCAGAGAAAGTCTAACATGATTCTTTGAACCAGGTTGTAGGTTTTTCTAATTACAAACATTTGTCCTTAGCTGGTGATGCCTTCAGAAATTCATTTTGTGTGCTGCACCTAATCTACCTTCTTGACAGCTCCAAGCACTTAAATGAGCAGAACCTTTCTCTCCTGAGGCTGAAACTGAACCTTTGTTTACATGTAGCTTGATAAAAGCATTCATCAGAAAACTTAAAGGGGGCTATTTCCTAGGCGTATGGAACAAGTCTATCTTGTTTAAGATCTTATTGACAGAAGCCAAAACCAGTGTCTGAGAATGTAATGGACCTGAAGCCCAGTGGTAGAATTGTTTTGCTGATGAGATGGGTAAGACGTGCTTATATGTTGATTTATCTGAGACGCTATTGGCTACATTATATGGGTGGGTTGTTTCAAAGTGAATAGTAAATGTCTCCTAAGATTGTGCTTTCTGGTGACTTTTATGTCCCAGAGGCCCGAAAATGTTTTCTTTCTCTGAATATCAACACAATATTTTTTGTAAAAGCCCTGGGAATTCTCATTCTGTTTCTGTCTTCTGAATCAGGCTTCTTTTCCATCACAGTGCCAAAGAAATATCTTGTTAGTATTTTGGTCAAAAGTGAATACAGATGAAGTATTCCTGAAGATTTTTCTCTGTAGAATATATTTTACTGTCTAGAGAGATCTATCCATTACCATATTTTTAACGGTGTTTTGAAGTGTTGTCCCTTTGAAAAGATTTTCCTATCTCCAAGAGGCTATACTACATTTTATTATTTCCAGTGTTGTTAGAATCTCAAAAGAATTCCAAGAAAATATTCTCTCCTCTACAAATAGACACTTCCATTTCAAAAAACCTTGGGAACTCTTGTTCTGCTATGGCTACAGTCAGCTTTGTCTTCTGCTAGACCTAATTTAGCATTTAGAGGGCAACTCTCAGTATGTACAAACACACAGAAAGAAAATCTGACAAGGAATGAAACTCCAGACTCTGACACAGCTGTACTGAATGGCTCCTCTGTTCTGCCAGACCAGTTCAGCTATCTTGCTCTTTCTTCTGTGCAGACTGAGAAGTCCAAATTTAATTAAATAGCAGAGAAAAATGAGACATGCAATTGATCTGTGAGAGGAGAAAGAGGAATAAATTAGCATTGAAGAGTTTAAACTACAAAGTAATTTCACTGTATTTATCAGATCGACATTTAAAGCAATCCATTTGTTTTGGAAGCCATTTTTACAGTTAGCCAAGAGATAATCCCTCTTCCCCCCCCCCACCTTCTTCTTCCTTTCAAAAGCAGAAATCAAACACTCTTGATATGCCTTCAGAATTTATCCTACAGAGGAAAACAAACAAACAAAAAGCCTTCGTAATATCCAATTTTCTGTCCTTGCCATGTATCTAATATTGTCCCACAAGTCACATATTCCTGTCAAGACATTTTTTATTCAGCTGCATTTTATGTCATTTCTCTTTATGAAGTGCCACCTGGCCTCTAAAATTTGGCAGAGTACTTCGAATATTCAGACAAGGTATATATAATCCATCGAAGGGCCAAGTCTGAGTTTCATGACTCTTACTGAGAAGGCAAGAGTGAGATTAGAAGGAGCTTGAACCGCCCTTCGTATTATCATTGTCATGTTCAAAGAATATTTAATATATAAACACAATCAATCTTACTCTGAGTATAGTCTGCAGCATTATCTTTGCAAATTATACAAGCAGGTGTACAGTGCACTTTGCAGTCTCATTTTAAAGGGGCTGTAACTCTGTATCTGCTTAGTGAGTCTCTGCGCTGATTCAAAGCACATCAACATGCAAATAAGGACATATATCTTCAGGAGAAAGAAATGCAACAGAAACTAGGCTGTAAATGAACAAAGTTTCACAATCAGTCAGATATAGAGTATTACTCAATATTTGGTACATCACAGCTTCTTGTAGTCTCTCTAATCTCAGCATGTTTGATGTCTCCAGAGCTTTTATTTGACTCACTCTTGACTTATGATCAGAGATGTCATGAGATGCAGTTAACTAGTGCGAATGAATGCTAGGTGGGGATGCTGTTAAGGCTGTGGTAAATCACACTCTTCCAAATGTTTGATAATATCCCCTTGTAGTGTCATAATCTCTGTGTCAAATATTATCAAATCTTCAAAGCTATGGGACATGATGGATTGCCTCTGCCTTCCCTTCTAGCTTTCAAAATAGGGTATTTTGTAGACCTCACAAGCTCTCTTCAGGTGTTTATGCTATGAATACAGGAGGGGGTTTTGGTGCCTCAAGTAAGCTACCTGAGGATTGGTATTAGACAACTTTTAAAAATGTTGACCTGGTTATTTTTGAGGACTTCCAGTGATTCATGTTAATCATTCATTTAGAGGCAGAGCAAAATTCTCCTTCAGATGCTCTGTTCTTCTGCCCTTGAAAGCAAAAAGGGGTTCTATTTTAATGATATCCTGAAATGATGGGTTATGCAAAAATTGGCCAGAAAATGGAGGAAAAGGCCTTCACACTCTCCTTCTAAGAGAGAGAAACACACATATCTGCTGCAGCTGTAAGAATGAGGTATCACAGCATTATATATATGAATATATATGTAATTGGTGAATCACACTGGCAAGTGGTGCAATCTGTTATTGAGGACCATATTGACACTGGCCTTTGGAACCAAAGAGAAAACCAGACCAGAGGCAACTCTGAGCTATAGCGCACATATATCTTTTTGGAAATTTTCCGAAACACCTCTATTAAGTTCATATTCAACTCCCAAAAGAATGTGAGATATTGTTCCTGAGAAATTCTATACTGTCTCAATATAAGCTATGTTTTAATGTATAAGGTTTTACTTTGAATGTATTTTAATTTTTTTTTTCATGTGATGAAGTTGCAAAACCAGGGATTAGAACTGAGACTAAGACAAAATGGTGGGTGTTATCAGATTAAGGCTATAAATGTTTCCATTCAGATAAGTGTTATTTTTCTGGTGGTAATCCATAATAAAAGGTTTTACGTGACCAGAAAAGACACGAATGAGATATTCATGTGAGTACAGGAGAAGGATGATTTGTTAGTGAGGAGGCTGCCAAGAAATACACTACTTGGAATGGTGTACATTGTTAGGTGAAGTCTCAAAACATTTACGTGGGTCCATAGAGAATAGTAGAAGACCCCTGTGGTCCTACAGTTGAGCTTTCCACTGTAATTAGTGAACTGTTATTTCTGCTAATGTGAGTCTCTACTGGATATCAGAGAATAAAAATATAAACCCTAGAGTAATCCAACATGAGCTATAAGATTTTATTAGACTCATGATAATAAAACACAACTTCAAAGGAATGGGATATCATTCCTCAAGCTGTACTTCACAAACGCTCTTCACGGCTGATGGCTTTTGATGGTTTGGATAAGCTCTTCACCTACTCATTAGGCTGTTGAATCCTCCATATGCTTGTCCCACTATGCTTTCCTTGCTTTCCTTCCTCTGTTGCCTTCTTCAGAATATTTCTATGGTGTAGTGTCTGTGTTTATTTCTTCCTAGAAATAGGAACTCAAGGTCTACCTGTCTTAGTCCTACAGATCAACCACTCTACTGATTTTCTAATAAATTAAAGAAGAACTGACTGCTCTTGTGGGTTTACAGGCATTGGCACCATTGGGATTATATTGGTATGTGGAAGAGGAGGGATTTGCTTTGGTTCTTAAGATGATGAAGTTATAACTCTTTCACAGAAAACTTGTAATAGCAAAAAACCCTTCAACATCTAAAATAAAATGGATGATTTATCTTCATGTTATCATTTTACTTATATCTGAGCTAGTGCAG
Source organism: Buceros rhinoceros silvestris (assembly GCF_000710305.1). NCBI lineage: Eukaryota > Metazoa > Chordata > Aves > Bucerotiformes > Bucerotidae > Buceros > Buceros rhinoceros. Next base: position 55,425 of record NW_010407440.1, on the reverse strand, counting down.
GTGTGGGAATTTGAGATCAGCCTCTAAAACTGAGTCCAAGAAA
>NW_010407440.1:52561-55265 GCF_000710305.1 Buceros rhinoceros silvestris | reverse complement strand
AGCAGGAAATTACTATAAAGACATATTTCTTAAGAGTTTTTAAGTTTGGCTACGATTGCAGATTATGAGGATGGAAAGGTAAATTTGCAGTACAGCTAACTGCACTGAAAATGAAAAAAGTAATTAATATGAAAATCTATGCAAAAACTAATCAAAACCTAATAGTTTTGGTGTTGGGTGTGTCATTCCCCCTCTCCCCCCCCTCCCCCCCGCCAAATGATTTACCTTTTGACTTACTAAATTTCCAGGTGGCTTCTCTTGCTTTCTTACGTACTAAATAGGTAACGATGGCTTGTATTATCTTGCTCATGTCCTGTTTTGAGCTAGAACAGAACTAATTCTGTTCAGTGACTTTAATTTTCAGCTAAGCCTCTTCTAAGTAAATACACTTTTTGCCCCTTTTTTCCCATTTTTTAATTTCTAGAAGCATAGTTTTGCTTCTAGAAGTGATAAAGCTTGACATTTATAGTTACTACTAAGGATTGGTATCCAGAGAGGCTCTTGCTAATACTTGCACCTATAGAAACCAAGGTCACTTCTAAATCCTGTGGACTATTTGGGCTGCTGTAAAGAAGGGGAGGAGCAGATAGGACAGATGACCCAAAACTGACCAAAAAAGTATTCCATTCCATATACGTTATATTCATTATAAAGCTGAGAGAACACATGGGTCAAGCTCTCTTCTTGAATGGCTGGTGTCTGAGGAGGGCTCTGTCTGTTCTGACTTTTGATACCAGGCTGTGAATTCCTGAATCCAGTTCCAGCATCCAGCTCCTGCATCCAGTTCTTGTCTGCCAGTGGCTCCATTCTGGGACTTCTCCAGTGCCTGCTCATAGCATCAGTGGTGATGTGATTGCCATCGGGGGGTTGGGTTCAATATTGGGTTCTTCTATATTTCACTTTTTTCATTACTCATGAAAACAGTTTTAGTTTTCTTTTCCAATCCTTAAGTCTCATTCCCTTATTCCCTTTCTTTTCTCCCTTGGGAAGGGAGAGGGGTTAATAGAGAGCATCTGTCATTTGTCCAGGGCCAGCCCAGCTCTAACTCTTGACAGCTCATCACACAGAATAAAAAAAAAAAAGGAAAAAGAAAAAAAAATCTTTGAAGTGCTTGTCACATAATGATTAACTTGGTTGAAATCAAATGCTTTCTTATGAATGATTTACATTGTTAGGATGTCTTTGTACTGTTATCTTATGTAAGCCTCACTGAAACCAAATAGATGTGATGTGTACATGTGTTCTGCCTATGAGCTCACTTTGCTAGCTTTGGCTCTTGGTAACTGCTTTTCTTTCTTAGGTGATGATTCAGTAGTGGGAAGAGAAAATCTGATGGAAATGTTATGCATCGGAGGATTCTGCACCAGTGACAAAGGTGATTCTTTGCTGATTCATGTTACTGTTGCCAGCATTGTAATGTTATGCTGATTCAGAGTTTCATAATTGCAGGTGGTCAGGAATGTGTTTTGGTGGAAAATGTAGTCTCCACAAATGGTAAGCAAACTGCAACCTTGCGCCATGAGAGTTGCTAGAAAGTATTTCTCTTCAGTCAATGTGAAATTTCAAGTCAGTTTGAAAAATGCAACTTGTGAGTTGATACAAAACATTTTGTTTCAAATCATTTCATCAAAACATTAAACCACGTTTCTGCATTTATCTCAATCAGACTAGTTTGGTCCTGAGTTCTTTTCGAGGAAAAGAGTGTCCCTGGAATAGAGTATCCCTTCATAATGAATGAATTCTTCCCTTTCACAAGTGGGTAAGTAAATCAGGAGATCCATGAAGCTCTTCGTACATTTTGAACTTGGATTTTAGAATTGCATGGAGAAATTATGCCTCTATACTAAAGTTCTCAAGAGAAAATAGACCATAATGTTTAAACAATATTTTATGTTGAAATGACTAGAAATGAAGTAAAGAAGAAACATTTCCTTTTGGGGATGAGATTTATTTTTACTAGAAATGTCAGAAAAAAACCCTCTCATGTTTTCAAACCAAACTGTTGAGATTATGCATAAGAATTTTTTTTTTTTTTAGTTTTTGATGAATTGGGATAAAACGCAAAGTAAAAATTCTCCCAGTGAGAGTTCTCCCAGATAAAATTTCTAAATTTTTCTCAGAAAAGAAACAGTAGGGTGAAAAATTAAGAAAGGAAGAAATGGAGGAAACAGTAACATAATGAAGGTAAAGTTTGTATGCAGTTTTTTTTTTTTAGCTGACAGGTTAAAGTTAAACTTGTACTTGTCACTTTATTCTAAAATACAGACTTCTTTTATATTTTAAAACATCCTCCTGTTGCTATTGTTAGTACTATTTTTTGATGGATTCTGTCAGGCTAAAGAAAAAAAGATGGAAGTTAGGTGCTGAAATTTCCTCTATGCCTGTGACGAGGGACCCACCTTTCCTTAGGATAGTATGTTAAAATGGATCAGGTATTTTTGTAAACAGCTGTTGCCCGTTAAAACTATGTGGCTGTTAAAACCAAAAGGGTTTCGGATTGACAGGGTTTTGGATGGAATGTAAATCCACCCAAACCTACCCAGAAGGGAGCTTAGCAGCTCGTTATGGCTTGAATTCAAGGCTTTGTTTAGGCAAAGGAAAAACAAACACAGGTTTAATGTAAAGAGGGTGAGAACAGAAGAGTTTTAATAGTGAAAAACCCCCAAATCAATCATTTTAAAAGTTAAACAGTACTGGAAAAGAG
>NW_010407440.1:51739-52327 GCF_000710305.1 Buceros rhinoceros silvestris | reverse complement strand
TCTCCCACTTACAAAGGACCTGCCACATGGTCGCACCGCCGGGGGTGGGGCGGGGAGGAAAGGAGTTTTTTCCATCACCTCACAAAGTTTTCAGTCCAAGAAAACCTCTCCTGGGGCAAACCTCCATGCAGTAATGTAATGTAGTCCTTCTTCCTCTGAGGTAGCTGGGAGGAGACTCGAGTTTACCGAGGGCAAAATTCCGTAGCTTGCTTTCCCCATCAGCGGAGCAGGATACTGACCTTCAGAGAATGCCTGTGGGTTCCCCGTGTTTGTGGGGGCTCTGTGCCGAGCATCTGGAACCAGTTTCGCGTTCCGCTTTGCCATCGGTATCTGTCCCCTCCGTGCAGGATGTGGGGGCTTACAGCCGGTTTTACCCCTTGCCGGGTTGAACTCAGCCCAAAGCCACACCCGCTGGTAATTGGCAAAGTGGAAAGGTCTACCTGCTTCGCAGAAGGAGTCTTTCTACTGCTTCAGGGGCATTGAGGTAACTGCCCATGTTCTTTTCTCTCTCCAATGAAAAGTTCTCTCAGTCCCGGGAGCGGGAAATTCCAAAGTGCCACGGCTCGCCCAGGGGCGTGTCTCGAAAAG
>NW_010407440.1:6688-51597 GCF_000710305.1 Buceros rhinoceros silvestris | reverse complement strand
CTCTTTCCCGTGTTTCGGGAGAAAGGAGAAGGGAAGAACAAAAGCTCACCACCTGGCTAGCGCCATTTTCAAACCATCACAACAGCTAATGGACCAAATGTTCTGAGAAGCAGGAAGTCAAATGGGAAGTTCATTCTAACAGATGAGGTTCTGAACAGTCATTAATCTAGTAGTGGAGATCTAATGAGGAGCACAACAATAACATCCCTTAATTAGACTGTTTTTGAAAATTAGAGGTCACACATTCCAAGTGAATGGCATCCAGTTACGTATGTGTTATTTGCATATGTATTTCTTTCACCCTGTAAAATTTAATGTCCTCTGTGGTTGAGGAAACATTATACTAATTTTTTGTTGTGGCTTATTTTCTTTTTTCTTTTTTTATAATTGGAAAATATTTTCTTTCTATGTATAGTGATTTTTTTAGGGTTTACTTTACAGTAGTAATGTTAGAAACCCCAAAGGAAATCAGGTCCTCATTTTGGTATATATTGCAAAACAATAATGCAGTCAAAGAAAGGAAAGTTCTTCTTTCACAGCACAGGAAAAGAATTAGAATGAAGATTCTTTCATTAAGGCAATCAGCATTTCCAATGCAAAACCATTTCCTTTCCCTGTTCCTGCCATTGCTGACATTACTTCTGTGTTGAATGTTGAACAGAGGTGTAAGTGATTGCAGAAGTACAGTTCAGGAAGCTGGTTGAAAAATATGCATATATAGAGAAAAATAATAAATGCAGACACCACTTCCATAACTATATAATGTCTTCTGTTGAGATGTTATCAATCTTTGACCTATGTTTCATTTTGTCTCAGGAAAGGTAATAAACTTTAATAAAACAGCTGATGTAGCTGAAAAAAACACACTTTCAAGCATGCAATTTTTCAGGATTTGAAGAAGAGCTTGTGTGTCTGTTTTCTCTAAATACATTAATTTGTCTAATAAAAGAGGTGATTTCTTCTGGTAAACCTGACCTTACTTATATCGTTAAAGACAATTATGATAACATTACTAGATTGTTTCTTTGCATACTAATAATTTCCTTCAAATATCCCAGGTTTGGCTAGGCATTGTACTGCATTTTCAAATCAGAGATAACTTTTGCAAACCGTAGATTCGGTTTAGTAAGCCTGATGTGTCTCACTACTGATTACAACTGTTAGGTGAGAATATGGATGATAGTGCATCTTGCATTTCTCTACTGTAAAGGAAATATTACATATGTTGTTCTTAAGTGCTCGAACATTTGAATTCCTTGGGCAATAACATTTGGCAATAACACTGGGTGTTTCCCTGCCCTTTATACGCTTATATACATATCCTTGTATTTCTTGTAAGAAGTAATTTTAATTAATCTTACCATTTCATTTTATCTGGTTTTTGGAAAGAGTCATGTTGTACTGAGAGAGAGTATATGTCCTTAGCAGGTAATACTGATCTGAAAATAAATGTATTTGAAGAAATAAAACAAGAGGGATCGTTAGGCAACCAGTAAGCTGTTGAAAGAACAGTCAGCCAGACACTGTAATAAGATTTGAAATGCTGCAGTGTTTTCTTTTATGACAGTTCTCATTCAGAAAGGTCATGATGGTATGGAGGATGAAGGGTTGTCTTTTATGATCTCTAGCAATTTAAAATAGTGTAAACAAATAAATCCTAAGAATGGGAAAATATTTATTAGCCTTCAGAGACTTTGCAAGGCTTTGGTGTAAGATACTGAAGTTCTATGGGTGTCATAAGAGGTGAAAAGATCAGTAGCTGTAACCATACCCTGCAGATTTTAATACCTCGAGAAATGTTAACACAAATTCAAGACAATAATAAAAGCTGAAATAATAAAATAAAGGTATCCTTATGTAAAATATTTCCTGAACTGATATGCAGGGTGGAAAGAAGATAGGAGTCACAAAATAGATTATATTGCTATGTAGGAAAGGAAGAAAGAAGACAACACTTAGTGACAAACAGATGGGGTCAGACAATCTGTGTAGGGTGTGGTAATGTTCTATGTATTTAATTTTCCACAGCCTCTCTCTAATAAATCATCACCATGGGTAACACCGGTGGCAGCTTCCTACTTGTGGCTATGAGCTAAAAAACGTTGGTCGTATTTCAAAACAGTCAAGATAGTCGGTAGGAAAAGGTCCCCCTTCTAAGCATGGGTATAGGTTCAGGTAGCTGATGAGCTGCAAACACTTTTCTCAAAAATAGGGTTGACATTGACAGATCCGCATTCCACAATTGGGGTGGTCCCATCTCAACTACCTTCCTAAACAAAATCCTAAGGTCCTGAGTTCTCTAGATGTAGCAATGATTTTTCATGCATTTAGTATCAGTGATTTATTTAAGCAGCTATTGAATATTCTGCCATCTGCCTGTAAAAGTGGCTTGATAAAAACTTTTGCAAAACTACCTGCAGAAAAAGGGACAAATTTCCCCGTCTTTCTCCCTCATATACTTCTGCTGCCAACAACTCTTCATTAATTTGGGCAAATTTTAAAATTATTCATAATGTGGAATGACTAAATTTTTATGAGTACAGAAGGATGACTCTAACCTTTACATTTTTGTAAACATTTTGATCCAGGGAATATCTAATCTTTTATGAAAGCTACTAAACTAAGCATAACAGGTTCATTATGATACTTTGAGTATTACAAGCAAGAAAATAGTCTGAGATACAAGTTTCATAGCTAGGTTCAAGGATTTCTTGTAAATCAGGTTTGAAAAGATGGCAAAATGTTTCAGAGGTGTTTCTCTGGGGATATTAATTTAATTTACTTCCAGTTACTTTTAAGAGATTAGGATGGTGAGAAATAAGAACAAAACTAAAAACACCTTCCCCCCCACCACTCTCTTCTTCCCAGGTTCAACTTCACTCCTGACTGTTCTACCTCCTCCCCTTCGGTGGCACAAAGGATGGGGAATGTGGGTTGCAGTCACTTCATAACACTTTGTCTCTACCTTTCCTTCCTCTTCATGCCATTCTCCTGCTCCAGCATTAAGCCTCTCCCATGAGCCCTTCATGAACTTCTGCAAAACAGGTCCTTCCTCCAGGCTGCATTTCTTCAGGAATTGCTCAAGCATGGATACTTTCCTCAGAGTTCAGGCCTTCAGGAATGGACTGCTTCAGTGAGGATCCCCATTGGCCACAGATCCTACCAGAAAAAATGCTCCTACATGGTCTTCCCTCCTGCCAGGAATCTGCTTTGGCATGAGCTCTCTATGATGTGCAGCTTCGTTCAGGGCATGTCCACTTACTTGCTCTGGTGTGGGGTCTTCCATACAGTATGGATGTCTGCCCCACTGTGATCCTCCATGGGCTGCAGGCAGACAACCTGCTTCACCATGGGCTGCAGGAGACCGGGGCACCATCTACTCTGGTGCCTGGAGCATCTCCTTCCCCTCCTTCTTTGCTGACCTTGGTGTCTGCAGACTTGTTTTTCTCACACTTTCTCACTCCTCCCCCACAGCTTCTGTGCAACAGTTTTACCCCCTTCTTAAATACGTTATCACAGAGGCACTAACGCTGATGCTGATTGGCTAAGAATGGTCAGCAGCGGGTCCCTCTTGCAACCTGCTGGCATTGGCTATGTCTGGCATGGGGGAAGCTTCCAGCATCTTCTCAGAGAATCCACTCCTGCAGCATCTCCCTCCCTGTCCCCCACTGCCACTTTGAAGAGTTTGTCTATGTTTGAAGTCTATTATTTCATAAAATAGAAATACAGTGTTTGTGACATCATTCCCCATTTCATCAGCCAGGTGTTATACCTGGAAGATGATGGCTTAAAATGAGGAACGAACTCACGGAAATGAAACTCCTTTTTTCATGCAAATGTCTTTAATAACAAAAAGATTCAGAAAAACAAAATTGCAGAAAGCCTGTGGCATACAGATGGATTTATCAGAAGAAAATATTTTTTTCAAGTGTCATCTGACCTCTAGGAAGAATTCATCAGACTATACTTAAAACTTTCAAATACTGTATATATCTGCAGAATATCAATATCATGTGAGCAAGATGATATTCTGCGAATTTTGCAATATACAAACAAGAAGTAGCCACACAAATGTAGAATTTAATGTTTTCATAATCTGAAAAATTGTGAGGGCTTCTTAACAAGATAAAATGATAAAGGGGAAGGGTAGGAAAGAGTTCATTGCTGGATAGGTTTAGGAGGCAGTGGCGTGCTGTAAGAAGCCTGGTCTATATTTAGTTAAGTTCACCTCAAGTCACTCCTGCTGGATGTCTTAGGCTCTTTTTCAGTTACACTGATCCTTATTATCCTGAATATAAAAACAATATAATGTTTTAGTTTTAGCAGATTATTGCTTGTATTTTCAACTTAGCATCATCATACAATGATGATGAAAGTGGAACATTGTTCTGAAGATTTTTGAAATTAAATGCTTAATTAAATAAATTACATGGAATTTTCATGAGAAATAATTCACTCACAAAGAAAAGAGAGATATTTCTAAGGTTGGGGGTTTTTGTTTGTTTGTTGTTTTTTTTGTTTTTTGTTTGTTTGTTTTTTTAAATAGGAAAGGTATGTGACAATAATCTACCCTGAGCAGTCTTTTATTGACTCGCAGGGGAGACTGTGATTTAGCCAACATGTCCCTCCTGTTTCTTTTTCTGTTGAATGCATGATTTGCCTAGTTCAATGGAAACTGATGGAAACAAGCCACTGTTTTTCTTTCCCATGTGCACTTGGAGACAATTAAACAGAAATCCACTAAAACACCTTTCACTGTCTATGCAGTTGTATGGTTTTAATTTGGTCGAAATTCAGGCCAATGTTTTTTGTCCATTCCACACTACTGCCTTATTGAGTTCTCTCTATACATTCCTGACAATATAGTTCTTTGACTTGCGTTCGTATGTCAGAAATTGACTCTATTCCATTGAAATCAATAGCAACTTTCCTATAAATTTTAAATTGAGAAGACAATAAGGCTACTAAAAAAGAAAAAAACCCCAAACCTCTCATGGCTGTGCTGCTGTGTTCGCTCTTCAGGCCAGCCCAGTGAGCGCCAGTCCTTTTAGCCTGCTTCCTTTGTGCCTACCCTGCAATGTGGACTGTCCCAGTATTGCCCATGGGTGTGGAGCAGTCTCGGACATGAAACTTGTAACATATGCAGCAAAGGCATTTTAGGTGTTTTAGGCATTTTAGGACCTGTTTTCCTCAGGTCTGTTGCACAATACATATTCTTAGCCATCCTCGTTGAGAGGAGGTTCGTGTTTTACTCTGATTATTATACCATACTTCAAAACCTCACTCATGACTCTGGGTGATTTACGCACAAATGCCGTGGACACTGCTTTTACACGTGGTGGCCCAATATTTTGGAAGTGCAGTCTCTGTCTCCAGGGCAAAAATGATGCTGTGTTCCCAGGGAACATTCATTGAGCGGGGATACCTGTTGCATCACATTAGCTAGCTATAGCTGTCTGTATATATATATAGTTGTCTGTGTCCCATTTTGATGACCGTTTGGAGTTCAGCCATTCTTTCTTGCAAGCTGTTAAATGTACCTTCTGGTGCTTCAAGATCTGCTAGTGCTTCCTGTAAGATCAAGACAGTCATGAAAGTGCATGTAACATGATGTGCTCTTTTAAAATCAGAGTTTTGCCCAAGAGTGGATACACTACTATTCTCAGCCCTGTGATGACCTTAGATATGCCTGGATGTAGCTCAAATATAAGAAAAGCCACTTGCCATCAACACATACATCTACTGGATCACCAACTGCTCTCTCTCAGAATTTCTCTTAAGAACTGCACACCCTCCAGAACTTCTGGGGGCTTTTGCTTCTGCATTTACCTACAGAATTGCCATAACAGAGTGAAAATGCAGCCCATGTGAATTAGTGCCTGGAATATTTTTGTGTTATAGAAATGAAAGAGCAGTAAGATTCTCACTATGCCTGTTACCAAATTTGTAGAGAAAAAGAATCCTTAGTGTTAAAATGTGTATGTTTCTGTATATGAGTTCTGCTTTTTTTTTGCCACAATGCTTTATATACAAAAATAAGATGAGTGCTGAAGATTAATCCCTGCAAGTAATGAAATCTGAGGAATTCTAAACACTGATTCATGAAGAATTATATTTATGGTTTGTGGGCACTTTTAAATAACTCATCTCCTGCACCTCGTGTATTTGTTCTGCAGACAGCTGTTAAGAAGACTTAATGGTGCTCTCTGCTTTAATCGTATTTCTCCTCGCAGACACAAATTAGTTTAAGTTTTGCAAATAAGTAATCCAATAAGCATTGGGGAGCTTCCAAGTGCTAAGATCAGCTGAGGTATTGGTCTTTTAAAAAATAAGAGTTTATAATTTATATGAAATTATGGGGTTTTTTTCCCAGTTTGAGGATGAACAAACTGATTTGGACAAAACAAAAATTTTCTATTCTTTTTTGAAACCTTATGCTAAGTTCAAAAAAAATATGCTAAGTTCAAAACATTCATTTGGGAGTTTTGAGGTGTCCAGATGCGGAACTTCAGCCTCTTTCACTCCTGGTGCAGAGATGAGAGAAATCTAGCTGTTACATTTTTTTCTGGTGAGCACTTGCCTGAAACATTTCTGAAGTAGAAACAGTTTCAGGGTGAGATGCTGGGATGGGAAACAGAGATGAGAAAGAGGGAGAATTAGGATAAAGAGCTAGGAGTAAATAAAGAGACAGAGGGGAGAATGGAAGCCATGAAGCTGTATCAGCTGAATCTCCCTGATGGCAGGCATCCCCTGATGGGCCAATTAGTTCATCTCAGCAGAAGGAGACAGACATTTTCTGTGGATCCCAGGCTAGTAATGCTTTAATGTTGCTGAAACTTGTTGTCACGTGGCTGCACATAGCACAGTTGTGTTCAGAGATACAATTTCTGCCTAACAGTGATTGAAAACCACTCATCCATGGAAGACGTGGTACAGAAACAGACCAGGCAAGCCTTCTTTGACAAACAAAGTAGTCTGCAACAGGATGAGCGAATTCTGATTCCTGTATTTGCTGGGAGGCTGAGAGGAGGGAGAAACACTGGCTCCTCTATGACTGTGCTAGCAAATAAATGAGTCCAGAGCCTCTCTGTCTACCTTTGAGGGCAAATGCAAATGGCATGGCATATTGTGATAACTGCACGCCAAAGATCACACCAAACCAACGTGGGTACACCTAAACCAGGTCCTAATGGAGCGGTCCTTGTCTTCTGCTGTCCCTGAACTGTTCCCGATATTATTTGGGAAAGAAGGCCAGGACCCACACCTGTGAGAAAGCAAGAGCAAGAAGGTAAGCAGCATGGATGTCTAGAGGTTTGTGTTCAGCTTGTGCCCTACCCACTTCTTGATACACTTATACAGGATTTTCAGCAAGTTTCATGACTGCTTGCATTATTTTCTCCTTAGTGACAGTATCAGATTTGTGTTGTCTGTGCCTTGATTACATGCCCTAAAATATAGACTTGCCTCAAAAGTGTATTTAAATGCTTATGACATTGAAATGCTGGTAGTATTCTCCCATGCATGGGCAGTCATGGACAGTACAAAACTTATTTTAATTATCTTACTAAATTGTTACACCTAGGTTTTTTGCAACCATTATTAGAAGTTTAAAAACTACTTGTATACTGGTTGCATGTAGAATAGCAGTGTAGTTATTTACAGCTGTTTGTTTTAGTGGAGGGAGTGTTTTGCCTAATTAAAAGCAAATCCCATTCAATGTTGGATGACATAAAGACATGTGGAGCTTTTTAAGAAGAGTCCTCCTGAACTCATAGGTCCGATTGCAGTTGCTAGAATGCAGTTCTGCAATCTCTGTTAAGTTGAAGAAGTTTGTGCAATTTATTTTACAGGGCAGTAGAATTGAATGCATACTTATGTTGTGTGTCATACTTGTGGCCAGGCACTGACATTACTTCAACAGGATCTCAAAGGCGAGTAATGTGTATCACAGTTTTCTAAAATTGCGGAATACTAAGACAAGAAACTTCTCCTCCCTTTTTATATGCCCTTCTTTGTTCACAAAGAAAACTTCTATTTTGACATGATATGGAAAGTTTTAGGAATGGTCTTACTGAATGCTTTTACTTTTTTACAAACACTTTAGAGTGGTTTTGGAAAATTCAGGAAAATATGGTTTGCTGGAAAATACCTTGCTTAAAATGTTGTAGTTACTTCATAAATATTTAGAAATAGAAGAGCTTCTAGAGTATGTTTATTTGCACTATTTGTAGTTTAGCAGACAGTTTCTGTAAATAGTTGGATGGTTAATTTACAAATAAAGTCACCTGATAGTATTGTTGGTTTCTAAAATAAGAAACCTCAGCTGAGACTGTTTATTTAAATTGTGGTATAACTATATAGCAACGTGAAATAGTTTAGGTAACAAAAAGAAACAAGTCTCTCAAAAAACTGGAAAGAAGAGGATTTAGTACTTTGTATATTAAAAGTAAACTTTTTCAACAGTTTGTAAAAAAGAAACAGGATTGCAACTATGAAACTGAACTACCATTACCTACCCAAGGCTTATTTCAGAAATGAAGTTAATATAACAAATTGTAAATACAGTGTGACAAGGCACAACTTGTGTGTAGATTGTACATTAAGAACCAGAAGGTGGTATTAGCTCTAATCCGTCAAGGTCAGAGCGACCTGCAGATCTCTCTTGACTGCTTTCTTGCTTCATTAGCTGCACAATGACCCAATTTTGAAGGCACAGTGCCATCTCTTTCCTGCAAATCCCCAGGGTCTGTGGTTATGGCCCTCCTCTTGAGCATGGAAAGTGGAAACCTGAACCAAGGTTTTCTAGTTCTTGGGCCAGTAACCTAGGCTATTGTGTAAAATGTGGAGGATGCTGATTTTATCATCTTTTCAAACAATTTCTAAGCTCAGAAGAGAGCAACGTATTCATATGACTGCACAGAGAGATGTGCATATCTTTTTTCTTCCTTATAAACCCCTATTCACACCCTTCATATTTAGTCACCAAGAGCAGTCTGGTTTGCCCCTAGAAGGGCTCAGCTTCCTTCTCAAGAATACCTAATTTCATTGCTCTGAGCTGACCTGCCTAATTTTCAGAGGCTTTATCTAAATGATGTGACAGAAAAGCTCTTCCCATATGTCATCTCAAGATGTGTAACACAGTCGCACCGTGGCTGTCTTGGGATGAAACTTGGTGATACTCACTTCTAGTCAGTGCATTGAAGAAAACTAGGCACACAGATAAGGCAGGAGCCCTGGTGAGCTCCATTAGGTCCTGGTAACTGCACTCTCCTGTCACCTTAGGCATAGTCAAGTGTCACCTATTTCCATTGATTATACAAGGAACTTAGAATGCTAACCTCAGAAGTAGCAGCTCCAGATCCAGCTGTTAGGGTATTAGAAGTTAGCATATCATTAAATTGTTACACTTTATTTTCATGATTTTCATTTTCTCCTCTCTGTACAAGTAGTTTTTTGCACAAGTCTATATTCTGCACGTGGCCCTCTCTGTGCGCTGCAGAGCTATCCAGCTGTATTGAGGCCAGGCTTGAAACTAGTACTTATGTTAATATCACAGGCTCTGGGTACAGCTTATACACAGTATTTTTAGGAGAAAAATAAATCCATCTGTCAAAACCAAAATAACTATGAAAGAGGTTGCACTGTCCATGGGTATGGTGAATACCAAAGACACGATCCAGCAATGCCTTCTTTCCCATGCAACCAAAGCGCTAGGCAACCAAGGAACGTTTCTGCCTTGAGATGATCTCCCTACAGCAAATTACGGCAGTTTTGTGAACAGAGTCCATTGGCAAGGAAGTGCAATGCTGCTGGTCAAAACCAGGGTCGAGATTCAGCCCAGTGTTTACCATTTTTCCACAGCTGCCATATGGCATTTCATGGCATTGGACTAAGCTCATGATCGTGTCAGTGTGGCATGGTTTAGTTAGTCTTTTTTTTTTTTTCTGTTTTACTGGGCTACATATATATCAGTGCTGCTAACTGAAAGCAGTAAAGGAGATAAAAGCTTTTTAGGACACAAATGAAAAGTGACACAATCCAAAGATAAACCTGTCTTTTAACTTCTGTATCCAGAAACATAATACTTTGCTAAGATTTCGTTTTTGTTTTATTGCTTAAATATGCAGTGTCAGTGCTACATAATGTTTTTAACTTTTTATTTTCACAATGGGGATTTCATGCCGTGTGTATAATTGAAATGTGTAAAATTACTGTGGAATCTTACTGAAGCATTTGCTGAATTTAATATGCATAGTATTTTTATTTTTCTACTGAGAAAGGAAATAAAAACTGCTTAGCAGTGTTAGTATTAAACACTTAGGTTTCATATTAAAAACAATAACCCATGCTATCCATCCCCCATTTATGGGTGATTATAAAAATTCTTATTTATTATTTGAACTATAAAAAGCTTTGCATGCCTTGTCATGCTTTACATTACCAGTAAATCTGAAGTACCAGCTTTCACCTTCTGACCCAACATCCCAGAAATGGGAGCAAACATACTCTTAGATGTCTGTGCACAATACCATAGCATAGATCATGCTTTCCCTGGGTGGAAATCTGGATGTAGCTTCAAATATGGGTACAACTCACCTCATAATTTGGTTATGAGTACACTCGAATGCGGTCAGCTCCTATTCTTTTGGCATGGCCCCTGTGTCTGCAGTTCTTTCAGGATGCTGTGTCTCCTGTTCCAGGAAGGGCAACAGATTTCAGAGGGGAGCTGAGGACAGTGACAGCATCAGAAGAGGTAGCTGCAAGGTATGGCATGTCAAAACAGTTTGAAAAACAGGCAGGAAGAAAGTGCTGTGGAGAAAATAATGGATATAGATGACAGTGAATAGGAGAAAACATTAAGTGTATTGTTTGGGAAAGATGTTGGGAAATGTGAGAAGGTAACACTGAAACCTAGCTAGAAGAACTGATTAAGAAAAAGAAACAAAGTGTGAAAAAAGGAAACCAAATCTGTGTACCACATCTATCACTGAGGATCTGCTGCAAGATGTTTTGCAGTTAATTACTGTGGTTTAACTGGGTCTTTAATGAGAAAATACAGAATTCAGATAAGCATGGACCCCTTAGTCTTGGTTTCAGATGGCTTGCAAATAAGAAGCCGTGTATATTGAAGCTTGATAGAATTTTTAGTAGGACATGAAGTATGAGTAATAAATACAAAGATTTTCAGGAAGTGCACTTGGTTTGTGATGAGTTTTAAATGAGGAAAACAAATGGTGAAATACGTTTTAGTTAGAAAAGAGAATCAGAGAAATGTGAGTTTTGGATGCAAAAAGGCAGAAGGGTGAAGTTTAGTCTTATTTCCTTTGATTTAAGGGCAAGGCTATTTGCTCAAATAAACTAAAATGATTTTTTTTTCATATCCCTGATTCTGGATTTAGATAATTTATATTTCAGTTGTACACATTGTTTCCAAGTAAATTAGGTTATTTAACTTGGAGATTGGAGACATTTAAGTCATGATTTATTTAGATTGCCTTATGCATACATAATAAGTTTTACAACTTAATTGTGTTAAAACGAGGGCTAGGCTGTGCACTGTGGGCTTCATTTTAATGAAGTTCAGTGGCAGAGTTTGGAAAGCATTCAGATCACTGGGGAAAAGTATAGGGATAAGGCATAATCATAAGGCATAAGCATCCAAGTTTCCACAGAAGTTTCCTTTATAAATAGATGTGATTTGTCTAACCGATTCCTCTGAGGTTTACCTGTTCTTTCTAGCTCCACAAATATGCTGCCATTTAGGCTGGGTGTATGAAGATTTTTTGTTGTTGTTGAGCCATGAGTGGAGCTGCTCCATGAGTTGGGATAAGTTGGGAGCTGAGGCTAACCCCAGCGCAGGCAGTTGCCCCCACTGAAGGGGTGCCATCCAGCAGGGATTGAGCAGAGTAGGCAGAGTGTAAATGGAGACAGATGGGTGAATTAACAGCCCCTGGGATGGCGAATAACACACTAGGTCCAGTGTCCATCCAGGGGCTCCAGTCTGAAACAAAAGGAGAGAGGGCAAAGACAAAACTATGGTCCAGGTCAGAGGCCCATCTAGGAGGCAGGGCCCGAGGCAGGGCCCGAGACAGGGCTAGAGATCCGTGCTCCTGCGTATTTGCTGGAGCAGGGGCTGACAGCTCTGGGATGAGACAAAATGGGGTCCTGGGCCATCAGCAGGGTGACAGAGGGCCCAGTGGATGCTGGGAAGGGATGAAGACTGTGAATGACTAACACTGATATGGACAGCTCCTGGTTCTTGTTTCAAGGACGGTATGTATCTCTGGAACATATATCCCCTGTTCAGTACTTGGGGCTCGGCTTCCATTACTGGAATATGCATGTGAATTAAAGGACCAGATTTGCTGGTAAAAAGATGAGTTCTCATCTGTTAAGGTATCAGATAATGAAATCTAAAGCTATCTTAACATTTACATTTCTAAGATTTTACACCAAGTGTTCCATAGGTGCCTTTGGGAAATAAAACTTTATTGAACCCTGGCAAAGGATGCTGCCATTGATTTTATTAAGATTATTCTAAAACTCAAAAATTATCGGTCTCATAACTTTCCTGTAGAAAGCTGAAGAGATTTCCCCTCCCCTTTTGTTTTCTGTGTTACTTCAGATAAATATAGGTATTCAGGCAGTTATCTATAACTACTTCATACAGCAGCCTTCTTTCAACTTTGAGTAAATGCAAGATTTATTTTTTTTGAGTGACTCATTTTAGTGTAATGAAAAATATTTTGTTTAGTGTAATTTTAGCTATCTAGAAGTTAAAGGTCTAGATTTGTCATCTAGATACTCTCTGGAGTCAGTGGAGAGGGATAAATATCTGAGAAGTGATTAAGTGCCAAGTATTTTAGACATCAGAGATATGTTGGGCTGAGTCATCCTTGAGTTAATATCTCATTAAACTAATTGTGAGTGGGCTAAATAATAATGATTTACAGAAAAAAATTTAAATCTATAAACTGCTGTAAGATAAAAGATAAAGAACTTTTTAGCTTGCAATATAGGTGTTTCAACTGCATTCCTCCATATCTACTTACACGTCTGACATTCTCGTATGCATTTATAATGGAATATAATTTTTGTCATTCTATGTATTCATGTCTGAGGCACGTGAGAAAAAAATAGTGCATATGTTACAAGTATAACTGAGGTTTTAGCTGAATTCTCTTGATTCTTTTTTAATTCTCTTCCCAAACAAATTTCACACTAGGATAACTTACAAAATTGTGTATGAGCACTCTCAAATCAAAACAGACAAGATAAATGGAAAAATGCACTTCAGTGAGAATAGCTGGACATATGCTTTATTATGAAATATGATAAAATTATGAGCATTTCTAAAGAAAGCTACATTCCATTCTTTTATATTCTTCCACTGTACTCTATTATTTTCATTTTTAAACTAGAAATCACTCTGTGGTTGTTCTGATTGAAGCATCATGATTTGTTTGCCCTTGCTACAAACTAGCTCTTAGCTATCAAACTAATGGGCCTAAGTGTACATTTAAGTACCTAAATCATCATGCCTAATTGCGGATTTCTAACTTTAAGCATAACACATGAAAGTTCTTTTCCTTAAAATGCTTTTAAAAGCCAGACTCAGAGATTATATGTTTCAGTTTTACTAAAAAATGGTATTTCTAAATGCTGTCCTTTGAGTGTAGAAGTCTTGCATACACTGTATTGTGCATAAACATGAATTGAAAGTTACGCAGAATAATACTGTTGAGAGGACAGAATTTGTTATTCATGTTTGTTATTCTTGGCTATCACAATGCATTCATGTATCGCAAAGTTTTGCACTCTACTTGATAGTTAAGTGTTGCAGCTTTTGCATTTAATGAAAGCTGAGATGGGTAGGTTTTCAGACTTGTTTTATATAATAAAGCATTCATATTTTAATAGTAAAGAGCTGAGATACTTCCATTTTCATTTCTCCTTTGTCCTGAGTATGATGGTACTGAGTACACACAATTCCAAATACATTGCGTTTGGATCATCAGTAAGTTACATGACAAAGAAAAGGCTGCAGAGCCAGCTTCTCCAGCTTTTACAGTGTAGTGATGTCACGTAGAGCTATAAAAGATGCCACATACCCAGACATATGTGCTCTGTTTTTCATAAGTCAGGGACAGATGCCCAGGTTAGGATCCCTTACAAATTGAGCAAGGTCTTCTGTAACACCTCATGACTCTGAAGCTGACATAAGTAAGGAACATGCGTGGGATCCTGCATGCTACTAGGTATTCAGTCGTAGAGTGTTTCACATTATGTTCATCCTAGGATGGACGAATTCTAGTACACCCACTTCACCTCTTTTAGAGTAGCAAACTGTCCCTTTCATATGGTACTTAACTGCCTGACTGATTATAAACTGTTTACCTTACTTTACTTTACTTCCTTACTTGTTGACCAGCAAGGCCACCCACCACCCTCCACATTTATCAGTGTGACAGTTAATGACTTGGTACCTGCTTTTCAGTCTCATGCTAAAACAACAATAGCTTTGTGGATTTCACAAGTGCCTCTACTACTGCATCAGTTGTATTTTTACTAAGAAGCAGTAGATAGAATAGATAGCAGTAGAAAATAGATAAATTAGGGGCAGGAAGAAAAGAAATAATGCATGTCTTTGCACAGTGCTGCTTTTTCTTCCCAGGAAATCCACCATTTCTCTAGTTTTTAGGTAATTGGTCCTTTACTAACATGTCATTCATGCTGAAAAATGTACATGTAAAGAAAGGCTTTGCAAAGATTAAGGCAAATCACTTACTTTAATAATGTTGCTTCTGTTTTGCAGCACAGGAAATTGCTTTATCTTGGAAAATCAAAACAAAAGTTCAGCATAGACAATGAAGAAATGTATTGCAACCATCCTTAATGATCTGTCAGTCTGCTCAAGTGTGTAAACTACCTGGAAAAAAAATTGGAAATTGTTGCAATAGAAAAGAACATCAAACCATTTTGTTCACCTGAAATGATTAATTTTGAAATAGTTTTTGTCTTAAAGGAGTTGAATTTACCTATGTTGATATTTTATATAAAATATTAAAATATTTATCTTGAACATATTAATATTTTAGACATAACTTCTCCGTGATTGTGAATTTTTAAGTAACTGTAGTTGTTAAAAACAGTTTATTTAATCCATGCATGGTATGCCTACAAAAAAATGTCCTTCAGGTTTAATTAGTTTTTCCAAACACTCATTTGCTGCTTTCTATTTTTATTGTCTATTGAAGATTGCCAACATCTAGATTTATTCCATGTAATTTTAGGCACTTATCTGAGGTACTTGTTGAGCATGTGGCATGTAATTAACTATATAATCTTCCTGTCTCTCAAAATGAAGTATCTAAAAATGAGGAATACAAACTCGGAGTGCTGAATAATCTCATATAATTATTTGGTTCTCCATTTGCAAGAAAAGCCGTACTAATAAAGCTCCTAACTTTGAAATCTCAGCCTCTACATAGGAAAAGCTTGCTTGGCTTGACTTGAGAGATTGTTTAGTGTGATTAACTTTGTACATTTCATCTTACTTACTCAGAAAGACCATAGTCTTTAGGTTTATTAACTTTGACTTAAAGATAGAAACCTGTGATTTGGGTGTACAGAAGTGAACTTATGGCTTCAAGGTGGTTATAGCTAGACAACACGCATGGAAAAGAAGGATCTGTTGGTAGTTGTGGAGCATGGTTGGGTTGATTATACAAGTGGACCATATTACAACATCTTTGAGATCCTGCCTTTTCTGACCAAGCTTTGCAATTAATTACATTGCAAAAGACTTATAATCACATTGATTTTTTTTTTTAAATGAAAAGCTGGTCTTTATGCTTTAACACATTATAAAGAAAAGATACTGCAAAAAAGGAAAAAACATTATTTAACCTCTGTAAGAGTTATATTTCCATTCTAATCTTGGCAAACAGATGTACAGAGGTTGTAATGATGGAGAATTATCAAATTACTTTGACAAGACATATCGCTTATACTTGTATCAAGAGAAAAAACAAAAGGTAGTGACATCATCTTCCTGATGACAAAGAAATGAAATGTCTTTCGCAAACGTTGCAAAAACTTCATTCCATGATGTAATGATAGAAATCCTCTTTAAACTCTACTAGTTGAAATTATCAGCTGTATATTTATGGTATCCCTATATCGCTTCCTTTTACAGTGTCTATTATCAGCCCAAATTTTTGGGTTGCCATTGGAAACCATGATTTGTCATCTTCAACCATAAATAAGTCGAATACTATTTTTCCTTTGTTTTAAGTGGAGACATGTAACATTTTATTTGATCCCTTATTGGCTATCTGTCAATTCCTACAACAATGAATATAATTTTTCCCCCCTTTTTCCTACTGTTCTGCACCCACTCTGTTCCACTATTCTCAGCTTCTTTAATTGATCATGGAGTCACATTTAGCTGATAAATGTTTGTATCTTGTTCTCTTTCCAGTTTCTACTAGCAATTATGATAATGAAAAATAAATAAATTAGTATTTTTTCAGAATCACTTTTGGTATAGTATAGTAAGAAGTCTTCACACAATTGGTGAAACTCATTTGCTGAAGAGAAAAAGGAGGTACCCTTTTCCGTTATCTGTGGTTCTCCTGGCAAGGATATAAAACATGATACAGTAGCCAATATTTCTGTTATTTTGCTGTAAGAAATAATTTTATATTTTTAAAACTAATTGTTCAGAAAGCCCAACATCTGCATAATTTTCTCATTAAATAGTCTAATATTTAGCTCCTTCTGTCCATATGCGAACACAAATGACAGTTTTAGGATGCCATGTGAAGGTTTTAAGAAGTGGTTCAATTGAATTCCTCAAATTTACGTGGTTCTATTCTCTCCCACTGTGTTTATAGAAAAAATCTTATTATAGTTACAAAGATCTGTGGGCCCCTGTGTTAACAATCTAATTTGCTTATTCTGTCCTTAATTGTTTTTTATAAGAAACCTTGTAATGGCAGAATAATTTAAGTGGTTCCATTAGTCTCTTTTGAAAGAACCATTGATTTTTAATGCTATTACTTCCTAAGCTCATTTTAGCAAGGTTTTATTTACCATTACCTTCTAATCCTTGCATGTTAATGCATTTATTAACCTCTGGATTCCTGTGAGAGTCTGTGTTAACAAAAGCAATGCACAAACTTAAACTGTTTGGCTTGGATTTTACATGCTCCATGCAAAGCATAATTCAGGAACATTCGGTTTTAGTATTTCCGAAATTAAAGAGCTTCTGAGTTTCAGGAACACAGATAGAAGGAGACGGCAAAGCACTACGGAGAAAGCTGTATTTTGCTATTTCTTTATTTCCAGTCTTTCCCATTTCTCTTCTCTGTTTTGACCTAGTCATCAACCGGTGAGAGCTGCTAACAGTCAATTTTATGATAACGATTCCTGATCTAGCACACAGCCACAGACTGAGAGTTAAAAGAGGATTGGATAAGTAGCAAATTCATCCCTCTTCCAATCATTGCATTAATCCCCAGCCTATGCAATCACCCTGTAAGAGGCAAAGAGTTAATAACTGCCTTTGAGATATCTGAACTGGTAACTCTCAGAAGGGGTGGACTGCTACTGCAGATTTTGACAATCAATTTTTCATTAGATTTCATTAGATATTAGGCTCCGTATGTTCCACAGTCAGTAAATATTTCTCACTTTTCACTTAGCAGTATCATGGAACATGTTAGCTCAGTTTTATTTTGAACATTGTTTCAGTCTCTTTGAAGCAGGAGCCCACCAGACTGCAGCCCGCAGCATAGCCCACCAGGCCTGAACCCTGACAAGGGGATTTTGGGAGCTACCATAAAATGCATTAGTAATAGTTATTATTATTCACTTAGCTTACTCACTTTTCTGAAGAGAGGCATGCCTTTGTGAGCTGCTTTCCTTGCCCCGATCCTGCCATGTAGCAACCATTCACTTCATTCTTGCAACCCACACAGATGGAGCTTGATGACCAACTGACGATTGCTAAGGGCAGATTGGGAACTACAGAAGAAAATGCAGACTCCCTCCACAAGTCTCTCAGCCATAGTGCTCTGAAAGTGTGTTCTATAACTCTGCAATAGGAAAGGAGTAATTTTTGCCAAACCCTGAACACAAGGGAAGGGATGAGATAGCTTTGCTTGAACAACCTGGAAGGCTGGAGAGTGGTACGTGTCTGCAACACTCATGTTCTTTGAAAATTAAAGCCTTTACTTCAATGCAGATACAAATACCCTTTTGATACTAGGTTAATCACATACTTTAAATTTTTTTTTAAAAATACTTATTATTTGTCATCCTTTTGACCATAGCAGTTTGGTGAAATCCTCTTCTTTGAAACTTTAATCTGAAAATACTCATTGCTAAAAGAGTAGACAAGGAAGTAATACATTTGCCTGGGAAGTAAGAGAATGAATGGAAGATGGTTTTCACTGCCTTGCTTTTTTGCATGTTTTGTGCTGTGGCTCTGGTTTAAAATGGACTGTTGGCCCTTAGGAGTGGAGATCAAAAGTTTGCTGTCATGGTGGGTGCTGGAAATCTGTACACATGGCGTTTCTTGAGTGAGTTTCTGGTACTATATACTTTGCATATTTTGCTGGACTCAAAGGCTGCATTTCAGCAGAAGTCATAGAAAGAATGGCTGATTGATTTTTAGTTTCAGCTCTTGGTGTCCTAGATAAATAATATTGTAGCCTTTTCAGCTGAAGATAACATAGAATCTAGTTCTCTCGTGTTCAGGAAAATGCTGCAGTCACACATCTCTCATATAAAAGTTGGGAAGAGGCATTGCTTCCTTTCACGCTTGTGAATGAAAATAGGATGAATGGATGTGCTTTGTACTGAATTTAATGACTCGTACTGGTGGCTGTGAGTGCACACAGCAGTTTAGTCTCTTCAGAAGATGTCTGAACCTCAGATATTTGTAACATAGTTGTTGTGATGGATAGATTTTCTAATATGTACATGCACAAAGCTTTCAACACCTAAGTAACTATACACGCAAAATCATAGGTGAAAAAGAATCTTAGCCTAATGCAGATGCCTTAAGTTAGATGAACCATATCCTAAAAGTGACTGTTTCACTTCATTGCCTGGGAAGGGAACCTAGCTGACAGGTTTAGACAGAGATAGGCAGGAATATCTATAGATATAGATACCTATCCCACCTGATAGGTAGGAAACATGCCACTCTTGGTAGCCAGAAGGTGTCTTTTTGGATCTTGTTTTTCATCATGTAAATTAACAGTCCAAGTGCTGAAAGATATTTAATTAGTAGTGACACCTTAAAGCAGAAATTTGGAAGTAGGTATTAGAGTCATGGTGTCCGAATGACATTTGTTTAATTTGATTAGACATTCTTCATCCTCACAGAGCAGCTGGGCAAAATGGAAAGAATTAATTTTCTCAATGCACAGACACTAATTAATTGACACAATGCACATGGTCAAACAGCTCAACATCTGGAAGAAAAGTAGGTGCATACAAGGCCCAGTGTAGTGTAAGTTTTGTCTCAGTGAGAAAAGTTTCAAATAGCTTAAAATATAGGCACATTAAATTAGTTTAGTTTAAAATGAGTTTTGCTTAAAAATGCATTATTTAGTTTTAGTGATATCTACTTTTCTTTAAATTAATCCTGGGATATGGATATAGAATTGACATCCAGTAATCAGCTGCTGTTTTCGGATCTGGGATACATGCCTGTTAAGCTTAAATTTAAATGTTTGTTATTACCTTGTTTTTCAGGGATGTTTAAATCATGTACACAGATTACCCATAATTCAGTGATGCTCGTCTGACAGGATAATTTAATAAATGATCACAATTTAGTTGCAGCTCTGAAACCCAGGAAATTAGCTCCTACACTGGTTTCAGTAGGAGCGTATTTTCAGATTAATTAGGTCAATTTTGAGCTTAGTCTTGAACTGTTAACATAGCTAAGACCAAATCTAGGCTCAATAAAAATAAGGGTGGTGCACTCTGCTTAATTCTTACTGCAGTCTCCCTCTGCATTGCTCCAAAAAGCCTTTTCCAAGAGCGTACTGTTTTACGATGAGTGAAGTCCTCCATGATGTAAAGCAAGTCTGTGCCCATTAGCCTTGACCTCTTTTATTTGGCAGTAAAAACCTGGCTTCTGACTCTACAGATGGTACTGACTGGCTTAGCTAAGTTGTCTCTTAAACTAATTTGCCTCAAATTGGCAACTGGTTGGACCAAGCTGATATTAACTAATTTTTTTTTCCTTCAGTGAAAGAATAACTGTTGGATTTCAATCTTTCCTGACAGCTCAAAAAGCATGTCATCTGTAAAATTTTGACTATTTTCGATTGCCTCATTTATTTCTGTTTAAAAGGCTCATTCATAGCATAAGTTGTCATGTTTCTACTTTTTTTTTATTATCACGTACTGAGGATTAATTTGACAGTTTTCAAATCTAGTGCCAAATTATTTGTGATGTATTTCAATGCATCAGCTTTACAGTTCATGAATTTGTGGTTATTCTTAGTAAGTTTTCAATATTACTATTCCTTGAAAATCACCAGACTGTATAATATCCAATAAAAATTATATAGCGACAGAAAACATAATAACATGGATTCAGGGCTTCTTGTTGTTTGTGCCCGATTTGCTCACTACAGGAAGTCACAAAGTCAGGAGGAGAGGAATACTTCAGAAATGCTTACAAACTGTAAAAGGCATTTGTAAAAATCTTTGCTTAAATAGAAAACACTGTATGAACTCTTGGTAAAAATGATAGATAGATTTTCAAGTTTTTTAAAATTCAACTTGTTTTGGTTTCAGACACACAGTATGCTGAGGTACCTTGAATATTTTTGGCAGAGAAGGGTTTTCAGGACTATTGGATCAGCTGATGACATTGCTGCAAACTCTAAATTGCCCTTTCAGAAGAGCACATCAGTGTGCTCTGAACTAGCACAATATCAGAGGATAGTAACAGACTTCAGAATGACCAGCATTTGTCCACCAACAGTATCGATATGGAGAAAAATGGACTAAGCCTCTTTTTAAAATTTGAATCAGCACTTCTAAACCTGACAACTATTTTTTCTGGGAAGAGTAATTAATTTAAGAATCATATATGAAAGCCAAGTGTCAAATTTTGATGACAGATTCCAGACTGCTGCTTGCTTTTTAGCACTACAGGAATTTTACTTAAAATTTTTATTGTTGTTTACTTACCTTATTATTGTCATTTACTACCTTGTTAGAGGTAAGCAGTTACTTGGCTTTCAGAAGTGCAAAGTCATTGGATTTATACACATAATTGGGCACCACATAGGGCAACAGAAATAGGGAAACGAAGTGAAAACATTTCTAATTCTAGTTCTGTACTAAACACTGGGAATAGGAAGGAGAATATACAGGATTAAAAGCCCCAAACAAAAAAGTCCACCTTTTCTCTAACGTTTATCTGGGAGAACACCAAGAAAATAATAGAACTGTATTTGGTTTATTTTATTTTTTAAAGTATCTATATTTATAAGTTAGTCACAACCCTTACTCTTCAAAGCACATTTTATTGTTTGAAACTGGGCACCCCACAATTAGGATGACATACATGACTGTGTGAAATTAAAATAATATGGGAAAAGGTAAGCAACAAGGAACTTCTGCCAGCAGGCCTTTCATCTCTTGGCAGTCACATATAAGTCAGTAACAGCAGAACGAGGACACTTCAGCTTCTAATTTCTGCAAACTCAGTTACAGAGGAGTGAATAAGTCATAGACCACTGCACAGTCTTGGCACTAGTCCAATATACTGGTCAATAAGGCATAACCCCAATTTATCAACAGCATGATCTCTGGTTAATATGTCACAAAGCCCATATGATGACAAGAAATTCAATATAATTCTAGAATGGAGCTGTGATGCTGCACCACGTGATGATCAAGGTTTTTGTTGAAACGATACTTTAGGTCACTCAAACTGGAGCAGAACTAGAGCTTCAGAGAATAGAAGTAGTAGGCTACAGGGCAAAATGCTAGAAACTTTTCTCTACATATGCTTTGCTAGAGTTGCTCAGACCTATTTACTCATTACTACAGTAGTACAAATGATCTGTTGTGATGGTTTGAAAATGGTGCTGTCGGGGAGGTGAGCTTTCGTTCTTCCCTTCTGCTTTCCCCCAAAACACGGAAAAGAGTTCTCGTGACTTTTGGGAAGAGAAGCGCCAGGCCTCTTTGCTCCCTTATGGAGGGTGGAGATATTCAGACACACCTCCGCGAATAAGCACATAAAAAGCGGAGTTTGAGACACTCCCTCGGGGCGAGCAGTGGTACTTTCAAATTCGGGCGAACCATGGCACTTCAGAATCTTCGCCCCGGGACTGAGAAAACTTTTCATCAGAGAGAGAAAGAACATCCTCTGTTACCTCAATACCCCTGGAGCAGCAAAAGGATTCCTTCTGCGATGCAGGTAGACCTTTCCACTTTGCCAATTACTGGCTGGGGTGGCTTTGGGCTGAGTTCAAGCCGGCAAGGGGTAAAACCAGCTGCAAGCCCCCAGATCCTGTACAGAGGGGACAGATACCAGTGCCAAGGGGAAATGCAGTTGCTCAGCACAGACCCTCCACAGATGTGGGGAAACCACAAGCATTCCCTCAAGGTGTGGTCCGTATCCTGCTCCGCTGATGGGGAGAGCCAGAAGCCTCAGGGTTTTGCTCCTGGTAGACTCAAGTCTCCTCCCAGATACCCCGTAGGAAGAAGGACTACGCTACTGCATGGAGGTTTGCTCCAGGAGATGATTTTTTGGACTGAAGTCTTTGTGAGGTGACAGACAAAAACTCCTTTCCTCCCCCCACCCCCGCAACCGGTGCGACCACGTGGAGGGTTCTTTTTTTGTACGTGGGAGATGTGGGTTGAGATGTGAGACTGTATTATACTTGTATATGCCTATTTATGTATTTATCAATCTCTACCTCTATCTCTCTTTTCCAGTCCTGTTTAGCTTTAAATGATTGATGTATGGGCTTTTCACTATTAAAACTCTTCTGTTCTCACCCCCTTTACATTAAAACTGTGTTTATTTCTCCTTTGCCTAAACAAAGCCTTGAATTCAAGCCATAACGAGCTGCTAAGCTCCCTTCTGCGTAGGTTTGGGGGGGTTTACATTCCATCCAAAACCCTGTCATTGTGAAACCCTTTTGGTTTTAACAGCCACATAGTTTTAACCTGCGACATCTGTTTAGAAATGTGATTTTTTGTGTGTGTCTCTGTGCATGAAAGTATTATAATCAAGATCTCTTGAGTGAATTTATGACATTATATCAGGCTAGAGATATAGGATACCACATAACTTATCTCCCTTACTCCAATTCATCTAATGCATTTTGTCCAACCTGGACAAACATAATTGCCTTCTCCCAGGGAGACAGCAGTATATAACAATAGCTGTGCAGCTAGCACGGTATTATGTTGACATATTGGAAAAGAGTTACAGTTGTGAGAAAAGAGAAACTGGACCATAATACATGCAAACTCAGTTAAATTAAGAAAAAAATAAGTAAAATAAATCCGGTGCCTCAGTGTGCTTCCAGTTTTTCATCTAGTTACTATAAATGGTCATCAAAAATTCTCGCAAAATATATGTACAACGATTAATATTGGGGTTTATGTGTGCTTTTTTGTGCCTTACAAGGAAAATGAGATTATTTATAAGGTAATGTCACCAGTTTGTTTGAGGGAGGGCCGAACCATGGTACAAATTCTGTCTCCAAATCAGGCACTTCTCCATTCCAGGAGGAAAGGGTTGATGAGAGAAATAAAAGGAAAAGACAAAGTGGGTGAGACCTCAGTTGAGTTTTGGAAACTAAAATAGTTTTAATAATTAATAATTTTAATTGTTTTAATAATAACAAAACATTATACAAACAACAACAAGGGGTTAACAAATATTTACAAGCTTTGGGGATCTAGTGCGGTGGGGGTTAAACCGCGGGCAAGCTACCACTTAATGGCCATGGCAGGCAGGGACTGGAGATGAGCCCCCCACACCGGGCTGGGTCCCATGTGGCTGGGAAGCAGGAGCTGGCAAAACAGGGGCTGCAGCAGGATGTGCCCCTGGGGTGAAGTGGCAGTAGGAATGTGCTGCAGGCAGCAGCAGCAAGCAGGGCAGCTCCGGGGCGAAAATGGCAGTGCCAGCAGCAGACAGCAGATGGGCCAGCGATCAGGAGCCCCGTCGAGTGGCAGGAGCAAGCGGGGAGGAATGCTGTAATTGCTTTGCTTCTCTGTCAACCAAACCAAACCAAACCAGTTTTATCTTAAACCAGGACAGGTCACATATTCTTCTCCAAGATAAAAGGAAGTAAGTCCAAACAGCCAGCCTTGTTCATTCTTATGAATATATGTTAGTCATCTGAGCTGGGCTTTCATGGAGCTAAAAAGTGTAGAACTGCGCTCCTTTCTGTTTTCTAGAAAGATGGTGGAGCGAGTACCCCAGATACAGTGATGCACCCCATTGTATTTGATAATATTAAGTTAAACAGCAGTTTACAACTCAGCTGTAAATGTGAGATGAAATGACTATATTCTGCTGCTTCGTTTATCTAAGTCTGTAGGTAGACATATTTTAGGAAACCAAGTGTATTTTCACAAAAATTTTGCAATAATCTAAGAAAATTTTAAATGTGGTTTGGTAGAATAGGTGAAAAGGTAGTGACTGCAACGTAAAACTTTCCTTTCTGAGGCTAATACCATGAAGATGAAGCAAAGAGCTTTGCTGAGCCTTGCTTCAGATCATAGCTTCTGATTTTCATGAACAAGTGCTTATACAATCTTTTGGCATGTAAATCACCGTGTACTAATGTCATTTGTATCTTGGTGCATTAATACCTAGTTCGTAATATCCTGAATCAAAACCGTACCCGAAGTAATGTGAAGTCTCCTACAGGCCTTTGGATCCAGCACATCTGATATTTGTAAATATCCCTAGTTGAGGGCAGCAAGAATTTTTGCTTGTTTATGTTCTGTGACCGAAGCTGCAAAATTCTTTGTCCTTTAAACGGTGGTAAGGCTTAGTTACATTGCAATTAGGATTGTAATTGCTATGTGTTACAATGCTTTTAACAACCATCTGATATTTAACTTAACAGTATCTGTCCTTGTAAATCTTAATTAAATGCTGTCCCATTCTCTAAATTTAAACAGTCATCTACAATGTCGCCATAGGGGTATCTCTGTCCATAAAACCCTCTGTCCTGGGTTCGGCTAGGATAGGGCTAATTTCCATAGCCAGGATAGCCAAACCAAAACAGCCAGTGGGATATGTCTGATACCATACTGATGTCATACCTAGTACCTACAAGGCAGATCTAGCCTTATAGGGAGGGGCAGTTTTTCAAACAGCTCGGCTCAACAGCTGGTGGCAGTAAGCAGTGCATTGTCTATCACTCACTTTATTATTGTTATTACCATTGTTTCCTCTCTCTCTTTGTTTTGTTCAGGTAAACTCTCCTTATCTTAACCCACAGGGCTTTACTTTTACCTTTTTTTTCTCCTGCCTCTCTGGGAGAAAGAGCGAAAGAGAGTGGCACACGACTTTTTTTCTTTTCCCACCTCCAGGGTAGGAAGGGTGGGTAAGAAGCTGCACGGTGCTTAGTTGCCAGTTAGATTCAAAAGATGACACTCTCCTCCCAGTTAACATGCAGCATATACTACCAAGGAATTTCATGCTCTGCTCACCTTCACAAGCATCAGTAATCTTGGAAAGGTAGAGTTATTCTGGCAGCATAATATTGCCTCCCAGGAAAAGCTGAGTTATTACCTCACCCCTGCATACGGCCTAGAATTTTTATTCTTCCACCTGATTAACTTGAACATTCACAATGCTTCGAACAATTAAGGCACAATCTGAGAAAGTAGATCCTTGGCCAAGACTGTACAGTCATGATATGTAGGACCTATAGTTTCTGACTGTATCACTATGAAAGGCAATTAAAGCATAGATCATGAAATGCAGTCATTGTTAAAAGTTTAACTCTCCACAAAAATGTATTTATCAGCATTTTTTATAATGAGTATGTCACAAATTGGGGCTAGAGATAGGAAAAATGAAATTGAGATGGGAAGGATTTTAAAAAAAAATGTGAAGAAGATAACTAGCAGAAATGTTCAGAGCGAAAAATCATCAGCTGGGAAAATAGTCTGAGAGGTGCTATTTTGCAAATTATCACTGCAGTCACACAAATCAAAAAACAGATTGGAGGGGTTTCATCATGAAA
Source organism: Buceros rhinoceros silvestris (assembly GCF_000710305.1). Classification (NCBI taxonomy): domain Eukaryota; kingdom Metazoa; phylum Chordata; class Aves; order Bucerotiformes; family Bucerotidae; genus Buceros; species Buceros rhinoceros. The sequence goes on along the minus strand of NW_010407440.1, from coordinate 25,333 downwards.
AAAGGTAAATTCTTGAATGTAAATTCTTAACATTTGATAGCACTAGTGCACTTGAAAAACTCAAGGTCATAAAGTTATTGTTGTCCACATAATGCAAAGGATTAAAGAGCTCCCAGAGAGAGTCCAGCTCTGTGATGTTGTGAGCAGCCTTTAGAGAACTGGCAGGTAACAGCTGTGAAGAGCTGCAAGATCAGTGGAGTCAGTGCCAGGTGCAACAACTAAGAATGAGATCTCACCAGACAAAGCTGCGTTTACATAACTCAGAGTGTTTTTTCATTTTAAGTTTCTCCAGTCAGTTCACAGCTATATAATTTCATATTACCATCCTCTTTCTCCAGAAAACATTTGACAAGTTCAGTGGAAGTGACTCCAAACTGTAGTTCACTGTCCTCTGTGTTGCTTAATGGTTTGTTCAGACAGGTGATGATAAGCAGGGGCAGATAATTGAATTCTACTGCCACACAGGTTAATAAATGCTTGTCTAAGCATGCATCAGGTGTGGTTTAATTTTTAGTGAGCCTAATCAATTTATTTTGAAACAATCTGTGTACATACCATGCGATTGCTAGAGCAAGATAATGTGTAGCCTGAACTCTTTGATATAAAGTTTACTTTGCAGTGTTAGGTTTGATTAATGCTTGTGCAGATGCTCTGCTAGCATGTGCAAGTTCGGCAGCCCTCCAACTATCGCTTGCTTGTTTGCATTGTGCAGGAGTCAATGGCAGATTTCCATGTGAATTTTTATTTTTCAGGTTCATACGGTCTGTGTACCACGTTCCTATTTAAATGTCATATGACGGCCAGATTTGGAGCATATATCTGTGTGTTTCTGGCATCAGCAGCATTGATCCACACCCTTACAATAATATTAAACTGTTCTACTGCTTCTTGTAGGCCTGCATAACCTTCTGGGAGAGAGTTTTCTAGCTCACTGGATTGCTTTGCTCTTCAAAGTAAGAAACTTTATTACGAATAAAATGAGGAGGACAACATCTCAGAAAAAAGAGAGAAATCTGGAAGATCTAGCAATGGGCAAAAAAAGAAAAAAATCTGATATCCAAATATCTCCTATTTGTGTGGTCTGCCCATGTAACAGAGAACAAATACGCTGGGGTTTTTTTCCTTTGGGATATGTCTTGTACAGTGGATAGAATTTTTTTTTTTTTTTTTTTTTTTTTTTTTTTTTTTTTTTTTTTTTTTATTGTGGAGAACAATGAGATGAATGAAGACTTTAGGCCTAGCTAGGACTCTCCTAAAGTAAGAGACAACAGATTTGTAGGATACATCAAGAAGTCATTAGCTATCTATGCAAGTAAACTTATGGTAGTCACATACATTTGTACCAGCATATGATGGCCTGTACAGTGACTGCACATGTTCTGAGGGAAAATTTCAGCATAGGCAAAGCGGTGCCCTGACAGACAATGATAAGGAATGGTTTAGGGTAGAGCAGTGGCCTAACTTGCCGGTTTGAGATGTGGATATGTAATTTGGTGAGGGTTTAGCTGTATAAACACATAATAATAAACACATAATAACATAATAAACACATAATAAACACATAATAAAAGGGTTTAGCTGTATAAACACATGGCATGCCAGGCTAACTGACATCAAGAGTGTTTTCTGATTTGTTTTACTCGCTGATAGACATGCCGTGATTTAGTTCTTTCTGTCACAAGAAAAGTTATGACTTATTAGTGAGCTGAACTATCTGACAAAAGTCTGAAGCAATTCAGAAGATGGTGATGTGGTCATCACCTGTGCATCTTTTTGTAACACGTTAAGGTAAAATGCATTGGTATTCGGAAATACTAATAAATTTTTTAAAAATTATAAGACACAGTCATTGTTTGAGAAATGATTGTTGGGAGTCATAATTTTGTGCAGAAGTAGGTGCAGGTTCGAGTTTTTTTGCCTCAAACTGTACGCTTGGAACATGGATGGGAGCAAAGGGATTGTTTCTAAAACACATTTGGGAATTTTTACATTGTCTGCCTGGAGCCAGCTTTAACTCCTTCCAAAACATTTATTTCTCATTATAATTTCTTATACCATCCCCTTCTTGCTATTGTTGTAACACCTTTTCCCTTACCGTATGCCCAAGTTGAAAAGTACTGTTAACATAATTGAATTTGTTATTGTAAAAAGAAAACACCATCCAAATTAATTTTCTTCACTGTTTGGTTATTGCTATGGCTGAAATTATAGGCTTAATAGAATTTTGGAGACACATTTCACAGCTGTGTATACAATATTTTATCATAGCATTATTGCACAGTATTTTATCTGCAATTTTTATCTGGTACAAAGACAAACTTACATGTTGTTGGAACTTGTATCAGTGATCTCTTCCAGCACAAGCAGTTTCTGCAGAGACACGCATAAGATTTCCAACCTGATCTCCAGAAACCCACCAGTTTCCAAAAGTGTCATGTCAGCCACATTCCTTCAGTAGCTTGGGAGTTCCTTCAGTGGCTTGAGTTAACTGGCAGGGAGTGACTCTCTCAGTCAACAAACCATTTCTCATGAACCAATCAAGTCCATTACTTCCAGGCTCTCCAAAACAGCAGTCACACAACTCATTTTTCAATCATAAAATAGCACAAAAAAGCTCATTGCAACATGGTTCCAGAACATGGCATAAGTAAGGTAGAAAATATCTTACTGTTTCTATGTTATTACAATACTGGGAAGGATGGAGAGCTGAAAACATTATACCAAAACTTAGGGCGATATATTCTATCTTTGATGCCAAGCAGAATGTGTAAAGAGTAACAGCTTCTTGTTACTTTTCTCGTCTCCCACAGGCCCAAAATCTTAACGGTTCTGGTACTCAAGGATAAGTGTTTTCCAACCCCTATGATGAGGTAGATAGAGGAAGCAAAAATGAAGATGTTTGGTGATTTCTCTAGGAGTTTCAAAGGTTGTGAGTGAAATATCTCTGGAATGGAGTTCCTGTGGGCTTAGAAGAGGAAGAATAAAGAGCTGATTCAATAGAGCCCAAGATATTATGAAAGTGCAGAGGACAAATGGATGCATCTGTTGGAGATTGCTTTACCTGAAAACAGTTGTAGTTGTCTCCTTCCTTGTCTGCCATTGAAAGGTAAATCAGCCAGCCTATCACTCTTGGTAAATGTTACATATCATATCTTAAACTCACCTCACCTTAGACAGTGTGAAAATGACTTCACAACTAAGAGGTGAATTTTTCTAAGGTCTGTCACTCCACAGGTTCCTATAAAGGGACCGTATATAAAGCCCGAAACACACATAGCAGCAATTTTGGTGGCATGTAGTTGTAACAACAGCAGTAATGGGGTTGGGCAGGAAAACAAGCAAAAGAAAGAGTCTTCTAAGCACCCTCCCTAGGTAATTCCATGCCTGGATGCAAGTTGCATTTCCATACAGACATGTATTTTCACCTGACAAAGTGCATAGCTGTGAAGGTTCTTGGATGTATTTACACTGTCATGCTTTTCGTGTTGAAGTGCCATCTAAAAATACCTGAGGAGATTCTAGTGTTTGTCCTCTGGTGCTTTATTTGTTGTTAGAAGTTGAATATGAAAAGAAAAAGCTTGCTTGGAAAGTAGTCAATAAGTATTTTATTTAACTATCTCTGAAATATTGTAATTTCCATAAACACTTGGATAGTATTCTGGAAACATTCATTAAATGTTTGATGATGTAGTTTGTCCTCAAGCATAAGAAAGTTCATGAAATGTCATAGTAATGCTCATGAAATATTTCATGAAACACTCATGAGAAATCTCTCTGAAATTGTCATGTAAGATTTATGATATTTTCATGAAATATTAAGCAACGTATAAAGAAAAAAAGCACACTGAACTACAACTACAGTGAAATAACACGTGAAACAAAATATCCATTCTGAAAAGTTCCAGACGAACTGTTTGCAGAATCACAAAATAGTTGAGGTTGGAACAGACATCTGGAGGTCATCTGGTCCAACACCTCTGCTCAAGCAGGGTCAACTAAAACAGGTTGGCCAAATCCAAGTTCAATTTTTGAATGTCTCCAAGGGTGGAGACTGTTTCAGGGCAATCTGTGCCAGTGATCAGTCACCCTTACAGTGAAAAAATGTTTCCTGATGTTCAGAGGGAACCTCCCGCATTTCAGTTTGTGCCCATTGCCTCTGGTTCTGCCACTGGACATCACTGAAAAGAGCCAGGCTCCCCCATCTTCACATTCTCTTTGCATGTATTCTGCGTGAAGAAAAGATCACTTCCCGATCCTTCTCTCTTCTAGGTTAAACAGACCCAGCTCTCTTGACCTTTCCTCATAGGAGAATTACTCCAGATCCTTAATGACCTCTGTTGCCCTTCATTGGACTATCTCCAGAATGAGTATGTCCATGTCTCTCTTGTACTAGGGAGCCAATAAGAGGACACAGCACTCCAACAGTGGCCTCACCAATGCTGAATAAAGGAGAAGAATCACTTCCCTTCACCTGCCTGCAATGCTCTGCCTAATGCAGCCAAGGACAGCCGTTGCTGCAAGGGCACGTTGCTGGCTCATGTTCAAATTACTGTCCACCAATAAACCCAGGTTGCTCTACCTCCTCATCTTCCCAGCCTGTCCTTCCTAAAGATTTTATATCCTTTCATTGCAGCACTCCAGTCATGCAAGCCATGCCAGATCTTAAACATGGAAGCAGTTTGTTGACGTAAAACTATTTGTGACATTTCCTACAAGTATCTATGAAATTGTTTATGACCTATCACATGGAATTTATACGAAATGCATAATAAAATATAATACAAGGAAACCTCATAGCCAGTTGGATAACGTGTAAGCTTAAAATTTTTAAAATAACTCTAATCCTCAAAATAGGAACAATGGGCATCTCTGAGTCAGTGCCTTTGGCATCTGTCGTTTGGAGGAAAAGAAGTTTTTTGACTCCTCACTGCATTTTAAGAACCTCTCCTACTGCACCTCCCAGGGTTCACAGGAAAGCTCTTTCTCTTTTCCCCATGGGTATTTTAGAGTATGTGTTGTACAGTCATGTTGCAAAGCAAGTAACGCTCAGCATGAGGCAGCATCAGCTTCCTCTTAGTTTCCCAAATGAACAATTTACAGTCATTTGATGTCAGTGTATACAAGAAATAAAGGGGATTTTTTTCTGTAATCCAAGTAGGAATTAATAAAATTTTACTAGAATTAGTACTGTAGAGGGCCAGTCATCCTACTTGGATATCTATTTTAGTCTGGATGTTATTCCTTGCTGGTTATAGATGTTATGTTACCTTGTAAATACTAGTCTGTACAATAGAGATACGAAAACCTTGGCGGTCTGGGAAAGGAATGAAAAAAATCTAAACTGCAAGTCTACTGTCTGAGAGGGACACAGAAGAAGACAAAACAGAAGAGAAAGAGCGAGCTAAGCTGTTTGAAGACTGATTGAAACCTGGGTAAATCACAGCAAACTGATAACACAGTTTCTTTGCCGATTATCCACCGTATATGGGAGAGTTCCCATGAAAATCTTCAAATGCTCTTTCTTCGGCGACTGGTAGGACACAACAGAGTCCACAAAACGGACCTTCTTAAGCTTAAGCCTCATGCGTAATAGCTATGCAAAATTATTAATCAGTTTTTTAATATGTATGATTATTTGGTGGAAAATAATGAATATGTATGTAAACAGGTGATATAAGCTTTGGTTGGGGCAGCATACGGGCGCGAAATTTGAGGACGAGATCCTTCTTGCAGCCGGCACTGATAAGATAAAGAAAATACTGCTTCTTAATGCTACATTGATGTTAAGGAGTTTTTCTTCTGAATTTTCTGTAACACAGAGAGAGGTTAGGCAATTAGTGGTCAGCACAGCTAAACCCAGGGTAAATTAGCCATAACCAATGACTAACCAGTATCTAGTTAAAGGTTTAGTAGGATGAGCAAGCAAGCAGAGAAAAAAAACCTGGATTATCCAAAATTATGTCTCATGTAACACTAACATCCGTAATGTCTGGAAACAAATATACTTTTGGAATTGAGTAAAAGAGGTGTCAATTGACATCCTGAATCCTTTCATAATAAACTTTGAATAACACTAGTGAAATTGCCAATGTGGTCAACCAACTTTTGAATGAAGAGGAGCAGTAGAAATATGCATGTGGGTTCTGTCTGTTGTTCTGTTCAGTGTTGTCATGGTTTAACATTATGCCAGTGGTTTGGCCGAGGCAAGCCAAGCCCGGTGACTAATCCTCCTCTATTTCAACAGAAATAGGAGAAGGGAGAAAGAATTTGTGAGACCTCTGAATGTTTTGAAAAACTGAAACAAAATTTAATAACACCACAAACAGAAATATAGTAAATACAAAAGAAAACCAGTGAGGTATTAAGGGTTTTGTAGGGGATGGAAAGGCAAGGGTTAAACCGTGGGTTTGGAATGTGGTGAAAACAAAACTGAACACCGCAGCAATGATCAAAGATGTTGGTGGCCACGTGGTGCTGAACAAAGGACCCGCGGCATTTACGAAATGTCAAGGTGCCACGTGGGGAAACCCAAACCAACACAATTTTTACCAGTCTATTATGGATTGAAGCAAAAGCAAGAGTTGTCGGCGAAAGTGTCAGGCAGCTCCGGGACAGACAGCAGAGAGAGGCTCCGAGACAGCAGGGAAGTCACTCCAGGGCGTGCAGTTTCCGCGCCGACAGCGGCGAGGGCAGTGGCTTACTGAAACTGCAGGGAAGCAAATAGCCCCGAGGCGAGAAGCAGCGAAATCGCGTCAGCGGCGAAGCAGGGACAGGCAGCTGGAGGGCAGAGCCACAGCAGGTAAGTCACTCCAGGGCGTGCAGTTTCCGCGCCGACAGCGGCGAGGGCAGTGGCTTACTGAAACTGCAGGGAAGCAAATAGCCCCGAGGCGAGAAGCAGCGAAATCGCGTCAGCGGCGAAGCAGGGACAGGTGGTCTGCCATGAGCGGAACACAGAGACCCGCGCAGTTACAATATTCCCAATTGGCTTCTCTGCAGGGAGGCAAATAGACCCGAGGCGAAAGCAGGAGAGGAGGGCAGAGCCGAGCCGAGCAGGCAGGTCTGCGGGGGCAGAGTTGTCCCGAGTCCAGAGGGAGGTGTTGCTGCTTGAATGGTGTCCAGTGTCGAAAGAGGAGGGGAGTCGGCCATGTGGCTGGTTCTTAAAGGGACAGCACCCGGAAAACGGAAACGGAAAAACCCACCAGAACTTTTAACCAATCCGATGTCATGTTTATACGTACATGGTAAGGAATAAATTAATTGGTCAGTTTGGAACAAAGCGTCTAAAACAGGAGAAGGTTTCTTAAACCATGACAAATGTGGTAATCAAAAATCCATGCACAGTTATCCGTAACCCCTGAGAAATTACAACTTTTTAAAATCTCTACAGGTAATTCAGGACTGGATAAGGCGTTAGGTCCAGCTGGGGAGTTTTGGTAGTTTAAATGTGATGTTTATGGCGGTGTAGGTAATGGTGAGTGATTGTCACAGTTTTATAAATTTTAAAATATATAGAGACGAGTTTTGATGCTGACCTGCAATTTTGAAATGAGGTCTGCACAGAGCTCCAGAAAAAATGGTATTTATTTTCTTGTTCTATATCCATTGCCACAGACCAATCTTTTTCTCCTAGAAATGAACCCATAGAAAGTTTTGAACTGAGGCCTTGGTTGTGTGTTCAAATGATTAGAAAAATAGTTGATATCAAATCTATGCTTGTTGGGGTGGAATGTTTTATCCAGCACCAGGATTGCTGCTGTGGTTGAATCACGGCCTGACCCATGGTCACAACTTCACAAGCTGTTGATCTATATCTCATTTTTCATTTTCTTGCTGGTATCAAGCAACTATTGGTACTACTGTCAAAGCTCCTTGTCCAAACTGACACTAACACACCTTAAGGTGGTGAAATATTTTGCCACTATTCTCAGTTTCTCTCTGGAAGATAAAAATGAGGATCTGTATCAGAAAGAACAGAAAGTGATTTATAGCGGAGCAGGAAGCAAAGAATAGTGAAAACTCGAGCATTCAGCTTGCCATTGTGGGACTGTGGTACATTAACACACATAGTGAAAGGTAGAATTAATCTGAGAAATATGGACTTTTCAGTGCAAATAGCAGAATCTGAATAGTTTATCTATATTTCTTTCACAGGAAAGCACTCAGGATCACTGATTCATCTCACTCTAGCTTAGACAAGATTAAAAGGATCATATGGATCGTGTCCTAAAGGTGCCCATTTCTTTCCATTAACTAGGAAGAAAAAAGTAGGGTATCTAGCTTAGAAGTAGACATCTATATCACTGCTATCTGAAACCAAACCTGAGGCCTCCAAGGTACCTGTACTGAATATTGTGGAGAGTGTAGCCCTATGCAGTATTAAATTTTCATTGAGCAATCTAGCCACAGAAATGACCATGGAACACTTGTTCCATTCTGGCTAGAGCACCACAGGTCAGCACAAAATAGTCTCCCTGTGTGGACAAGCCCTAGCTTGAATAAAAAGGAGGCAGCCTAATAAGTTTCAACCCATATAGTGGCTTTCCTGCACAGATCTTCAAATACTTTGTGAATAGTATTTTTCCTTGTAAGACTCTCAAGAGATGAAGAAGAATTATTCCTACTTGAAAAACTGGAGATTAAGGACAGAGCTAGGGCACAGGACTCAGCATTTCAAATTTTGTCTTTAATGGCTGGATTGCACTTATACTTCTGAAATCTGGAAAATTACACTGGAAAAACTTCCAGTGAGAAGTTAAACTTACGCATCTTCACTAACATGTAGCATCAGTTTTTCTCAGTGGTTCAGAACGCTGTAAATCTTAGGGAAAGGGCTATAATAAAATGATACAAACAATAAGGATCTCAAGATAGTAACATTCATAAATTTGCTCCGCGGAGCTGTTAAATAGAGGCGGACTGGCAATCAAGATCTTGATTCAGCTTTATGCCTATGAAAGGTTGGCTTATTGCTGCAATAAAGAGTTCTTAAGTGGCTTTATAACAGTTGATAGTTACTGTCCCAAGAATACGGTACAGCTGGGAATAGAGCGTGCAGTGTTAACCAGAGATGATTTACCTTTGTGATGATCTTATGGTAAAAGCATTGGACTAGAAGGTCTAAATTTTATTTCTTGTTCTGACAGAAACTTCTATTATGACCTTTGAAGGCCACTTACTCTGTCTGCACCTCACTTCCTTTTTCTTTTTGGGGAAATTCTGCTCCAAAGAGATAGATTCTTATACTGCACCCATCCCAAGGCCTCTCAGTGTTGGGGTAAGCAATGTGACTAAAGCTAGTCCTGTGTTTATTCTTGCCCATCTCTGTAAGGCAGAAAAAAGTAACTTTTACTTCAAAAACAGATCATGACAACATACTTAATTGTCAGTTTTTGACTAATTTCCCAGTCTTGGGCTGCCCTATATGAAAACCATTTTCTTGCAGGAGGGTTCAGATGCGCCAGATGTGAAGTTGTTACTATTTTCAGATAATACTAAAAAGCAACAGTTTCTGGAACAAATATAAAATGGATATTTTCATGGGAGGTACACACATTTTAAACATGCTTTGACATGAAGAGTCACACGTGCTAGAGATGACAAACTTTGGTAGTGCATCTGTAGGTTTACCATTGAAAAGGTATGTAAATTTGGTCTTGAGGGCATTGTGTCGCTAAATAGTAAGGATCAGAAACCAATCCATGGCCGTAAGGCTGAGGGACACCAGCTGAGTTATGTTTACACTGCTCACTGAAGTGTATTTACCTTGTGGACAGCAGATTTCATTCCCTGACTCCTTCAGATTGCTCTTGCCCAGAATTAGGAAATGATCCAAAGCCAGGGAGTGGCATTAGAAAGGGACAGATAAAGGGACTATCTAGTGCCCGAATTCCTCCGCTAGCCGTCTTTCATTAACACAGAAATCAAATATTTGTGGTGATTGTAACGGAGTGCTTTTGTGATAAAGAAGACATGACGAAGATAGGATTACTGTAGGATTTCACACCAGAAGGTCCTGCATCATCTTTCTAATATTAACCAACGTGGCTGTCTAGGAAAGTGTATAGGAATGGAACAGATGTGGCTAAACTTTCTCAGTATTCTCTTAGAGTCTTCAGAAACTTGCAGCACAAGGAATTTTTGAACAAGAAATACTGATGTGTTTGAAGTTAATCACCGCTGATGAAAATTTCTTCTGTGAACTTGTATGGTCTCCACTTGAATTTAAAAACCCATGTAACGTTTACGATGTCTTGTGGCAAGAGGTTCCACAGATTGCTTACATAGTATGTGAAGATCCACCTTTTCTTTTGAATGTCACACCTAGCTTTGTTCTATAGCCTGTGGTGCTTTCGTTCAAAGAAAGAATGAACAGTCAATCCCTACTTACCTGTTTGTACCACTCAGGACTTTATTGACTCCTATGACACCTCCATCATTTTTTTCCCACATTTTTTTCCATGCTGAAATTCCTAGCCTATTTACACAAATCATTTAGAGGCACTGAGTCTGATTATTAATTCTACAAGAACACACTGATTGCTCCTGGGCAGGTCTGGTGGGCTGAAACACTCTATTTCGGTTGAGAATACTGAAACTGAGAAGCTGAAGGTGTCACCGTTACCTAAATATCATTGGCACTCTCTAGCTGAGCCATGATAAATCAATGAGCCTTTCATCAGGTAACACATAGCAGAGATATTGACAACCTGAATATAGATGGCAGAAATATTGCTGAGCTTATTGGATTCAACTTTGGTCACAGATGAATATTCATCCAGCTGTTTCATTCAAGAGATAACTCTTTCACAGCACTCTAATATAACAATTATATTAATCAGATGTGGCAAAGATTAGGTAGTACTGTGTGTGTCTTCTGCATGTAACTGGTACTTGACTTCATATCGATGGATGGAATTAGACTGTGTGGCATTTATATTTCATAGGATGTTTCTTCCAGATCAGGAAAGCAGCCGGAGAGCACCGTGGCTTTAGTTCTGCTCATGTCAGGGTTTTCTTCCAATGGAAACTAGAATGTGGTAAGAGATACATCTAGGATTTAAATCTTCACTGTGGGAAATCCCACAGTGCAGGAGCAACTGTGGTTGCTCCCATGTGTCTGGGAGATGAAAAGGAGTGGGAAGATACCTATAATTAAGAACTAATAAATCATTTGAACTAAGGTTCAGTTTCTCATTATTATCTATTCATATGAAGCAGGGGGATCTTTGTGGGCATTTGTTGGAATGAAAGTTGTATGTGCTGCCAGGATGAATTTTACTGTGTTTGCAAAGTATTCAGGTACCACTGATATGAGATATCAGCAAATAATATACTATTATTGCATGATATTTTTGAAATCAATACTTCTGAAATTATGATATATACTGATAAATGAGGAATACTTCTGATCATAACCAAAATAATGTTATGTTTAATGATATTGGAGGAATGAAATATTTTATTCTACTGCACCCGAAGGACTCAAGTATCCTGTATTTATGGCTGATACTGGCTAACTGTTGTAGAATGGAGGCAAGTCTTAGTGAATCAATGTATTTTTAGATTATCACTTAGAATTCAAGCTATGAGAGTAGGGACTAAAATCCATTGTCTTCTGAGATCACATTGTTCCTCTGTATGGACGGGACCACAATACACACACACTTGATAAAGAAACCAAAGTACCTAAAAGAACTTGGAAATTGTACTTTTACCTAGTATCACAAAATATCTTTCAGACTGATGAAAAGGTGTTTATTGTGGCTTTCTTCATCCTGTGTGCTGCTTAACATGGATACCTATTCAGTCATAAGGGCTGCTAAATTTGAGGTTTTCTTTTTAAGAGAATAAATATGGCAGGAAATGCAGCTTTCCAGTGTTGCAAAAACATTCTTTTCCCACATGTGTAATAGTTGAAGAATCTAAGTGAATAAATCTATGTCCCAACAGGTAATATGGTTCAAAAGCATTTGGGGGAATTACATGAAATTTAAAAAAGAGACCTCACTGAGTATTTGGACATTAATCTTGGGTAGCTGAGAACTATGAATGTTGCTCTCCCTCAATGGTTCATGAAAAGCGTTCTATGTAGTATAATGCTGGCAAAAACTGTTACTTCAGCAATAGATTTTACAGGTTTTTATGTGGACCTGCTGCAGTAACACCTGTGTGAATCCTGGGAATAAACTGCAAATGGCCTGAGATTGCCTTGGAATTATAATAAAGTATTTGAGTCTCTGTGGTAGCTTTTGCCTTCACACAAAAGTAATTAAAACTTCTGAAAGGATAAAAGGAAGTTGAAAAATACTGTGTGCATCTCAGGCTGCAATTTCAGAATCTTGAGTGGGTGTTATTATCGTTTAAGCCTCTAACACGAGAAATTCAGTAATGACTGTAAACTGTGGTATAACTTCCTTTCTCCAACATTAAAAATTTGCTATCTAATGAGTATATGATTGTCTTACCTCAGGGCAGTGTGCATCATTTTTTCCAAGTTTTCCAATCTGCGGCATTGTAAAATTCAGTTTAAATGTAAGTAATGCTATGATGATAGTGGGATTTATATACTAACACTAAATGAAGCATAGAAAACAAGGAAACACTGTATCGCGGCTATCTGTTAGCATGAATGAATGCATAAGCAAGAGCTGAATTAGCCTGCCTTTTGAACAGTCGTTAGTCATCTTTTTCCTTTGAAATTTACTTCAACATAAGCACAATTCTTTTCCCAATTTTTTTTCCCAAAATTCTGTTAGGTGACATATTTGACCTACTATCAGGTTGGGTTTGGTTTTTGGGTTTTTTTTTTTTTTTTTGATAGAAAATTCAACCCCGTATTGTAATTTGCTTTTCTTCAGGAGGTATAGTGCATTAACTGGTTTTGTCCAGAAGAAATGAAGTTAAAGGTTTTACCTTTTATTGTTTGAACAAACACAGCACATACAGTATGTCAAGCAAACAAATAAAAAAGGAATTGTCCCTAAAGATACTATATCATCAAAAGAAATTAAAAATATACTCATTTATGTTTCCAGAACTAAAAATCTTCGTATTTAACATTGAGGAAAATTGAATCCTTTATTTGGATGTTGGGAATTTAGGAAGCACAAGAGTCCTTTACTTAAAGCATAGCAGTTTTTAATTATCCAACACAGATTATATACAGATTTGAGCTTGTGTTTACATTTTTATCTAGTATAAAGAAGAAATCCAGATTCTGCTGTCTATACAAAAGAATCATTAGATGTTGTATTTCGTGTTAAGTACATGGAAATGCCAGTTATGACCTGATGACAGTCTCCTAAACTTCAATGATGCTCAGTCGGGAAAGGTTTTAAGAGACAGCCTAAAGGGTTTCCTGAAAAACTATGTTTTTCTCAGCTGGGACCAAGCCTTACAGTCACTATCTAGATAAACCTTGCAATATTTGCATGCAATAAGTGGGGAATATTATCAGCATGTTGTAGTTAATGAAACTGTGGCAGGCCTCTTGTGAGTTCAAGGCAGATTTTCGAATTGTCCTGTTTCCATTAGGTGCTTAATATAAATTATTATCTTTTCAAAACATCTCATGTTGAGAACACTTATGCATACAGTGAGAGTAAAGGGCAATACTGAAGAAGCGGTCACAAATCATCTGGTGCTTACAGGAAGTTTCTTAATAGCATTTTAGTGCCTCAGCTATAAGTACCCTGAAGGACAGAGTGAATTTAACTGAATAGGAGTCATAGCATCTGTATATTCAGTGAGGAGTACTACCTGCAAAAAGCAGTTTAGGAAAAACTAAGACATTTTTCTCCTGGATAGCATAGGAAGCTAAGTGACTCATCCCAAGCAAGCAGTGTGGATGAGATTGCCCTAGGTTTTGTGCCCTCTCTCTTTCAGTAGTACCCCAGAAGATGTGTTGGTTATGCAATACAGTCACATCATCGTGTTTTCAGAAAACAACTCTACTAGGCTGCAGCACAGTTCTCAAGCTATTTTGAATGCTTTTAACTGAAAACAAAATCCAGCCTCTCTCTGATTTTGTCTAATGGTAACAAAAGCACATTATGAAGCCAGGTGACCCCAAACTGAAACTATGAGGACTTGATGCAGCCAATCTGCTATAGATGGGGCTATCCATGAGCAGGGTGAACATGTACCTGTGTAGCCCCTCTTGGCCTGGGATCTCATGGTGGGCATATTCTGCAGCATATATGTAGCTTTACTAGACGTTTGTGTTGAAATTTATGGAGGTGATACAGTGAAGTTTTGAGAGATGAAAAAGGTTAAAGAGACCCTATCATTGAGTCAAGAGGTTCAGAATGGACCCCTTTGCTTTCTAAACTCCTGAGGGAACTTAGGTGTGACTAGATCCAGTCTTAGTCCTAGACTTGGTCAATGGTTTATGTCTAATGGAAGAGGTACAAGGGGAAAGGAAAATCTTCCATTGAGTCATGAGGTTCAGAGTGAACTTTGTTGTTTTTTAAAATCTTTCTCAGAGAGGAGTCTGGATGCTTAATCCAAACTTAGTTCCAGACTTGGTCAATGTTTTATGTCTAAAGGATTTATACAGATTAATTGCATTAGTATTAATTCAGCATTCTGTCAGTCACTCACTGAGGATCTCTTGTTTGCAAATAGGGACTGCTTCCTCATTGCCTTGGGTGGGGAAGTAGTCTCAGGTGAAGAATCTCAAATCTAGAGAGGCAGCACAGTTGCCATTCAGTGAGAACACAAATTGGGCTCATCCAATGTTCTTTTTGGTGAAAGACCTCATTGCTTCAAAGAGCAACTCTGAGTGGTGTCCCAGCTAAAGGGGAGATCACTGCCATGCAGCCACACTACCTAGCAGGGAGCACTCAAAAGAGGCTCACTTTGGCTTTCCTATTTATGGGATAAAGTGTTTGGCTCATGGTCAGATTGCATACAATGGGACAGATATGCACGATGTTTCTTGTACTCCCAACTTTCTTTGTTCCTTAGTAAATGAGTCTTGGAGGAGCCATCATCCACTATTCATGCATTAATCACGTGATCAGTGTTCCAGGCTCGTATGCATCAGTGCTCACTGGATCACTCTGCTCCTTGGTAGGTTTCCTAGCAGATTTCTTGGCCCAATTATGGATCAGGCCTTTTCCTCCTTTGGAGGTTGCACCAAACTACTGCAAGTTTGGTTAAGGGGGGTCAAATGCATCCATCACACACTGCCTCCGCACTTTCAGCAGTCAATCCAAACATGGCTTTTTTGTGCACTTCTATTCCTTGATAGCAAGCCAGTCTTTTGCTGCAAATTGCTAAAGACTAAATTAGAAATAATGGTGGAGAGAAAACTCATATGTCAAAAAACAACAATCCAGTATCTCCTATAGTAACAAGCCCATTAAATATTTTATCTCGTATTAATAGTGACTTGCATTTTGAATAAATACAAGCTAGTGAGTTCTTGTCAAATTTGGGTGAGGTAGGTAAATAAATCTAGTATGCTTCTAAAGAACTTTCTCAAATAAAATGAAACACTTTTACCCAGAGAATCCTAACTGCAGACAGCATAACAAGGGACCTCTACAGATTTTTAACTATGGTTCAGTACTTTTCCTTTAATTTTTTTTTTCAGATTATAATTTCTGTGCAATGACCACACTCTCATTTTTTGCTTACATCCATTGTCAATTAGGTGCATATCTTGTCATTCATACAGAAAATTATGGTAGTTTTCACAGGAAATTGGACATACTTCAGGCTGACTGTTGTAGATAAGGATTTTTGGAGGCAAAGTAAGTCTTTGGCTTGCACTAAGTAAACGATGAGAGGTGTTAACTGCATTACATGCACTGAATATTAAATATCCATGTTATTTATACAGTGATAGCTCATTAAGGCAAGTATAATCTGTAGTTCTTTCCAAAACAGTTATTGCTATTGCCTTGATTCATTTGCCATTTTAGATAAAGTTCATATACAATAATTCTTTGCAAATGAAATGAAGGCACAAAAAGCACACAATTAGATTACAATTTACAATAAAAAAGATTACATTTTCTGCGTTCTAAAACTAAATTTTTAGTCTCAGTTCTTCCATCATTATTAGATTATGATCTGTCTAATTTAATGTAAATTTATAGGAAAAAAATCACAGAGATTTTTAAATACTATGACATTACCACTTCATAGAAGGCTAGCAGTAATTTTCCTCCAACACGTATTCCCCAGTGATCGGATTTCTGCATCATATACTCGATGAAAAGAGAGAAATAAATAAACAACGTAAAAGATTTGACTCATTGAAGTGATGTAATAAAACTCCATAGAAGATGCCAAGAAAATATTATTCCAAAAGACAGAACCTCATCCATTTTTTTTGTGAGATTAGTGAAAAGGATATTCCTCTTGTTCAAATTCTGAAATTTTTAATAAGTTTACATCTCAGTGAGTCTTTTAAACTCCCTTTGAGTGCACACTAAATGTAAAAATAGATCAGATAAGTTGAATACTTGATGCTTTCTTCTGAATGCTATCAAGATTTTAAAGGTTAACAAAATTCCCATTTCAGACAAAAGGTTAAAAACTGTTTCCTAATCAAAGGTAAAGTCTTAAATGGGTTAAACATTAATTGAGTATTTAGAATTAGTAGAAATCCTTTCCAATTTAAGAATTATATTGAGTTGGCACCTTAGTCATATTTTTTATTCATTAATGTGCAATAGCTTTCCTTTCAAAGTTAAATCAGTGTATAGTTGGAAAAATCTATTTTAAATCTTGATATCTTTTGGGGTTAGGTAGCCAGCCTTCAGGACAATCTCTCCACTGCTTGCCATGGTATAAACATCTAAAAAAAAAAAAAAAATCAGCATTTGTTGCTAAATGCTAAAGCATTTTACTGCACAATGATTATCATCACTGTACAACAACACCTGACAAGTAGGCTATTACCATCAGAGGGGAGGCTTTTAAATCAGGCCTTAACTACTTTTATTAAAGGCTTGGAAGTAATCACTGAAATTATATTTTTCTTCTTGTATGTTTATGCTTTTGTTTGGAGTCTTTAGAGATTTGCCAGTTACAATCTGTCTACTACCTGTTGTGAAACACCAATAACAAGATAATACAAGCAATTAGAAAAGCATTGCTCACTCCTGAAGAAGCATTATTGCCTTAAATTAGTGGTTCCAAAGGGAATATACAATAGTGTTTCAGTGACTTTTTTTGTTCCTATTTTTTCCCAAAGATACCTTCTATTTCTAACATATCCTCTCTAACTGGTAGCTAACAGGTGGCTGCAGAATAGTGAGTGCTAATGCAATAAATAAACTCCCTTGGGAGTAAGTAACATTCCACAGAAAACAAGGGCAGTCTATGATCCGTTTATACATGATGTCATGTCTTAAAAACACCTCTTGCTTAGGCTTAATGTTCTGTTTCTTAAACATTTCAAAATCCGTAGTCTATAATCAGACTTGCCACAGTGTTGCACACTGAGAGTGAGGAAGGTGTGAATTACGTGAGAATTAGGGTGAAAATTACACACAGAGATCGCACATCTTAACATCCAGATGTAAGCCCATGTGTCTTCCACTTGCCATGCTGTGCTCTTTGCTTTTTTGAAGCCTAGTTGGTCACTCTGGCCTGTGACTCACTAAATGTTTTGCATATGGGTAGAAAAGACACAGGCTTTCATAATGCAGAGTTATGAGGTGAAGACTATCACTTTGCCCCCTGGTCTACCAAAGTCTCTTCTGCTGTTTTGCCACTTATTTCTGACAGGATAAAGTGACCCTAAGGTTTTCCACCCTGCTAGTGATTTCTAAGACAATAGAAAGGGAACTACAAAGGAGTTACTACTAATAATAATGAAATAATGATGAAAATACGAAATAATGAAATAATGATGAAATAAGTTAGAGAAAAAAACACCATGTCATATACAGAGTGAGCTCTGGAACCCAGTGTGGTGGAGATGAATTCTTGTGTCCACGTGCCCAAGGGCATCTTCAGCAACACAGGCTGGAAACATCCACATTGTTAGGTTGCACATCTCCTCTGGGCTCAAAGTGTAAACTCTAGGACTAAAAAAACCACTTTTGATGTGTCGGGGGTTTTTTTTGGTCGTTGTTTCTTGGTTTTGGGTGGGGGAGTGTTGTTTGTTTTTTTTTTAAATTCAAAGTGCAACACAGCTCACCAGAGTGATGTATTTTTAACATGAAATTGAAGGTGTAGTTTTTTTTCACCTATTGTCTGACATGAAGGCATGTGATGACATTTGAGGAGGTAAAGTTTCCTGGGATGTTGTTGGAAAACAGTGTAGGATATGCCTGCTGCAGTATTCTACCCATACTGCTTAACTCAAAAAAATAAGATCGATGTTCAAGAGTAAATTTGAGTGCAAAGTTATTTGTTAGTGTAGATGTACCCTTCATTTGTTTTTGAATAGGGCTACGTCTAGTTAGATTATGGCTCTGGAAAATTGAAGAATTGAGTTCACGAGGGTACCGAGCACTTTATGTATTTTTCTTGTCTCGCTCTTTCCACAATCTGCAAAAAATATTTGCAAAGTAAATAGACCGCGTAACTCTCTCTCTTTTTTTTTTTTTTTTTTATGAAAGGCCTGGGGATTTTTCCTTAAAAATATTGAGAAATACTGTTTCAGGACCAGGAAGCATTTTG
>NW_010407440.1:0-6614 GCF_000710305.1 Buceros rhinoceros silvestris | reverse complement strand
TTTTTTTTTTTTTTTTTACTGAAAGGCCAGGTGATTTTTACATAAAAATATTGAGAAATTCTGGTTCAGGAACCAGAAGCGATTGGAGATTATCAGTAACTCTTACTTCCTGGACCTAAAATTGCCTTTATACTCAGTCCTACAGAACATATGCTCAGAATGAGTGTTTTGGGTTTGGCTACAATAGGGTAAATTTTCACAAGAAGCTGGGAGGACCCACAGCCAGGACAGCAGAACAAAACCAGCCAGTGGGATATCTGATACCATACTGGTGTCATGCGCTTTATATATAAGTGGGAAGCTGTCCTGGAGAAGGGTGTGCTGTTCAAGCAAGTGGGTTGCTGGCTGGATAAGCAGTTGCATTGTACATCACTCTCTATATTATTTCATTAGCATTATTATTATTATTGTTGTTTCTTCCCTCTTTGTGTTGTTCTGTTAAACTCTCCTTTTTGCAACCCACGAGGTTTTACCTATTTTTCCTGATTGTCCTCTCCATTCCACAGGGGGTTGAAGGGTGTGGAGGAGGGAGTGAATGGCTGCCTCATACTTAGATGCTGGCTAGGCCTAAACTACACAAAGAGGTGCAGCAAAAAAAGAAAAGAGACTGCAGCAGGAAGAATGTGTAGTTACCATACAGACTACTTTTGTGTTTGTTTTTCTGGTTTTGTTTTGATTGATGTACTACTTTTCCTGTAACTTGTCCTACAGCTTGTCTTTCAGTTTGAAGGGACACTATCTATCAGTTTTCAAGCAAGTAAAAAAGTATTTACTGTTTTCCCCTTACCGTGTTTGTTAATTTAACAAATTGCTGTTTTACATGTGATATTGACTACAACAGGCTCAATTACAGCAAAAAGCAACATTCATGCCAGAAGAGTTGAGAGTCTTTAGCTATGAAAGAATGCAAATTAGCCTGCAAGATCAGGTGGCATAGTCAACGCAAGTCGAAGCTCTCACGTGCATTTTTCCCTCTGTTTTGATAACATGCAAATTGGAAAGCTCATGGCCACCACAAGCTGTAAAATGAACCAGGAACCTGCATGATACACCCTAAAAACTACAGCGCTTTACTTGTATTGCCACCCTGTTTTCTTTCAAAACTGAACGAAATATAAATTTATTAAAATTAATAGATTTATACTATGTCTTCCAGAAAAGAGAAGCAATAGTTGCATTTGCAGTCGATTAACACACTCTGCATGTTGAATATACAAGTGACACTTATCCCATCTGAGCCTCTTGCCTTATTGATAGATTGAATGCCTGACTGGGCAAACCAGCAAGGAGATCAATGTCGAGGTACTACTTCATATTTTTTGCTACCCTTGTAGAGACGATAGCTCCTTAAGCAAGTCTATGGGTGGTACTTGTCACATTAATCTCCTGTAAAATCCATTTTACAACCTATGTAGCTAAAATCAAAACAAGTTGAGCTGATGAAAAATGCAAAGGAGTAAATCATTAAGTGTCTTGATTAATAAGGGGCTAAAAGCAACTTTTGCCATTTGGTCTGTAGAAACAAAATATTTCCAATAGCACATACATAGAAAAGCTCTTTCCAGTCATGTAGGTCTTCTTCAAGGAGATCAGTACTTAACTGGAAATTTAGCATCAGAAACTCAGGTTGACTTTACCACGCACTGAATGATGGGAAGATTTGTCTAAATTATCCTTTCCTTTAGATTTATTTTTTCTTTATCACCAAAAAGGAATTCCTTCAAGGACATGGGTTGGCACTGGTTGAAAATAGGTGCATTTTCATATATGTACATTTGGAAGCAAATGGTGGAACCAGTTGAATAAGGAGTCTTATATGCCATCTACATTTTAAAAGGGACTTAGGGAAATTTCGAGTAACAGTGGACATTTAAGCTAGAATCCTGCAGTGTGAATATATCAGAGACACTAATCAGTGACAGTCTCTAGAGTACTGTTGTTTTCTAACCTCAGATGGCAGCTCAGTTCCACACAACTGCTCACTCACTCTTCTCCTGGTGGGATGGGGGAGAGAATCAGAAGATTAAAAGCAAGAAAACTCATGAGTAGAGATAAAGATAGTTTAATAGGTAAATCAGAAGCCATGCACACAAGCAAAGCAAAGCAAGAAAATAATGCACAACTTTCCATCAGCAGACAGGCATTCATCCATCTCCAGGAGAGCATCAGATGTAAAAGTTACTTGGGAAGCCAAATGCCATCATCACTTTGAATGTTCCCTCACCCTTACCCCTCACTGCTTCCTTCTTCTTCCCAAGGTTTTAATTGTTGAGCGTGATGTCATAATGTCTGGAATACCTCTTTGGTCATTCAGGTCAGCTGTCCCAGCTGTGTCCCCTCCCAAAGGTGTCTTGTGCACCTTCAGCCTACTTGCTGGAGGAGTGGCATGAGAAGCAGAAAAGTCCTTGACTCAGCCTAAGCAGTGCTGGGAAATAACTGAAACATCCCTGTATTATCAATGCTGTTTACAGCACAAATCCAAATCATGGTGCAATATTAGCTACTATGAGGAAAATTAGCTCTATCCCAGACAAAACCAGCACAGGTACTATCCAGTAAGCAGTAATTTCATTAAGTATAGTCAATAGTTTTTTTGAAAAATGAGTTTATGAATAGTATTTGATTTCTTTTTTTAAAAGCGGTAACAAAAAGCTGATGAGAGAAAGTCATAGACATGTCCATGAATTAATTTACAACTGCATTTTCAAAGTACCACACAAGCTGTTAGCTAAGCAATTTCCATTAGAGATGGCAAATGAAACCTTATTTCCTTCTTTGATATTGTGGGTGCAAGAATGCCTTTTGAAATACACCTACGAGGTTGGTGAATATATTACAGTGATGACCTACTGGATTGGAATTTGAAGAGAGAGAAAATGTTTTAAATAAATGGGCAGAGGGAGTAAATGACTATGGGTGAGTAATAAAGCAATTCTGTTCACTTTGTAAAGCAGTTACCCAGAGGAGGAGCTGTGCAGTAGAGATAAAATATCCTGATACTAAAAACCAAAGAAGCATAGTCGTCATTTAAAGAAAAAGAAAAGCATAGTACAAAATTACTTTGATGGACTAATTGCCTCAACTGATAAATACAGTTCAATACTGAGAAATTGAAACTCCTGTAGCTAGAGGGAGTTTCATACTAAAAATAAGAAAAGAAAACGTAATTTAAATGATGAAACACAATAGAATTATGAGAAGTTTCTAAGGAAGAATAAACAACCTTTTTTTTTTTTTTTTTTCCTGTAGAGAATCGCAGTGTATCAAAGCGTCCTGTGAACCACCCTCTATATACTGAGAATAAAACCTGCATAAATATGGCTGGTTTGGTGTCTTGGAAGACTTACTCTCTGCTCTAACTTCACCTGGCAGTTCCAAGGGTGGTTGCCTAAAATTCACTGCACTCCAAGTTCCTGCCTGCATATTTCTGGTGTATCCCTGGGGATTCTCAGGGATAGGAAGGAAAAAGAGCAATATAGTAAATCTCAAAGCCAGGCTTTACAGAAGAAGGTGGTTTTATTTTTAAGCAAAAATTATTTCATTCACTCACACGCTGCTACCTGTATACTCATATGCATCAGGACATTTGTATGCAAGCTGTCTGTGAAGGATTCCCTTCAGTGGCCTGAAGGACAGAGGACACCAACTATCGAGTTTTCCTCACATCTCATAGCTCTTATTTAGTTTGGCATCCATATTTTGAGGGGTATGCTTTTTCATACCTTCCAGGAGGTGACAGTGTTTGTTTTCTCTATTCAGTACCAGGTATTTGAGTTTTCAGGATTTAGTCACCATATTTTTTTTCTCAATTTGGGTGTCTGGGCTCTTGTTGACCTGCAAATCTAGCAGACATCAGCATATGCCATTCTCACAAACTCTCTCTTGGTGATTGTTGCTACCATTTTTTTCCACACTAAATGTTAAATTTCAACTTTCACACATGATAGTACTTCTGTTACAATTCTCTACATTATTGAGTTGCTGTCGATAGTATGAACTCCTATCACAGAGGGGAGACAGATGGGACAGATGGATATTCTTGGTTCAAGAACAACCCCTTCATGGTGGCAAAGAAATATGCCCTAAAGCAGGTTCCAAAGAACAGTGCAGCAGAGGATTTCTTTCTCACAGTGCCCAGAGCCAGCCAGAAGGATGTTACACTCTATCAATCAGAAGCACAGACGTTAGGCAGGTTTTGGTTATGAGCTGTGTGTCTGTGCTTGAGGGATCGTAAAGTAATTCAGGCTGGAAGGCACCTCAGGACATCACCCATTCTCCTGATGAAAGCGTGGTCAGTTACAAGGTCAGATCGGGTTGTGAAAAGCTTTATCTAGTCTTGAAAATCTCCAAGAACAGAGAGATCACAACCTCATTGGGCAAATTCTTTCAATGCTTGACTGTCTGTGGTGAAGAAGTTTCTCCTGAACAAGGTTGATGGATATTTCTCATTGAAAGCAAGTTTCAGATTTTCGTAATGAGAAGACCTGTGGCCTGATTCAGAAACAGATGATTGTGTAAGATGGCAGAGAGATTTGTATGGGTAAGGCAAATGACTGTTTGCTTTCACAAGGCATTTAATATGGGTCTGATAATGTCGCAATAAATTCTTGCTCTCATGGAGAATTCCGGTCATATCAATGCAGCTGTTGAACAGACATTTTAGGTTAGCAGCATAGATCCTAACATTAGGCCCACAAAAAATAGGTATCAACATGGGAATTTCCCCGTGGTAAAAAGAAGAGTAATTGTGATTCAGGGAAAAGTAATAGAAGGAGCTTCTCAGCTGATGATTAGGTGTATCTCTAGGCTGCATGGTGCTTTGCCAAGTTATATCCTCAGAGTAATTGGTCTGCTTCAGATAAATCTGAAAGTCATGATTCCAATTCCAAAGAGAAATGAAGTCACGATCTGAAATGGGGTTCAAGACGATAAGATAGGTAAGAGTAAGACAATCTGTTTTGTGGATGTGGTTGCACTAAATGATGCAGAAACTTACATATTGCGTGTCGGTGTCAGGAGTAGTGCCATTGAACAGTGCCATTAGCACCAGTAGAACGTTATATCTGTTTTCAGATAATCAGAGATCCTGTGGTTGATTTTACCTTCCTACTTTCACAAAAGAGTTAGGCTGAGTAATTTTGTGGATTCCATGAATTCATAACATGCAAAGAGCCAATAATGCTTATGGTGGATGAGCTGTAAATTTGTGCAGACCTGTCACTTAATGTCAGACCAAATCCTATGTCTTTTTTTTAAACTTTTCTGTTTTTTCAACATCCTTTTTAAAACTCTTTAACTGGGAACATTATATGAGGAATAATATCTTTAAAGCTATATAAATTTACTGTCGCCTTGGTACTTTCTTGATTTTTGAAGGATTGCACAGCTGACAGTTCTGCAGTAATGTCACAAGCGTTCCTTACATATAGGAAGGGATTCCCCTACCATTAGGTATCTAGAGAGAAAAGTGTGCCTGTGCCTGAGCTAGGAATTGTCAGTTACATTTATAGCCAAACAATAAACATCTTGAAGAGGTGAGTGATTCTAAGATTGGTACTTCTATCTGGAGGAGATGAATTCTCTTCTAGATGTGCCTGTCTCTTCATTGCGTGTTACAGAAGACAGGAGTTACCGTATTGTAATCCACATTTAGACATCTAATTTGGGTTAGGATGGATGAATTCCACCAAAGTGTTTTTGTCATTGCATTTTTACTGTATGGCTTTCCAGATAACCATTTCCAGTTTTACGAAGGTGATTCCTTGTCCTGACATACAAATGACGTTGTCAAGTGATTCAGATCTGTTTGCATATGGAAATGGATAGACTGAACACAAGATAACCAGAATGCTAAACAAACCATGTTGTGGTTTGAGCTCACCCATGCACCATGCAGCTGTTTGTTCACTCCCACCCCCTTCTGGTGGATGATGAGGAGAAAACACTACAAAAGGCTCAAGAGTCAAGAGAAGAGACAGGGAGGGCTCACTCACCAATTATGGTCACAGGCAAAAGATAGACTCGACTTCGAGGAGAAAAAAAAAATCAGTTTTAAAAAAGCCACTATCTATTCACCAACTGGATCTTAAAAACACCTTCCTCCAAACTCTCCGTTCTTCCTGGGCCCAGGTCTTCTACCACCTTCCTCACAGCAGTGCAAGGGTGCAGAGAATGGGGATTGTGGTCAATCCCAGTCCATTCCATGTTGCTTCTGTTGCTCCTTCCTCCTTAAGGGGAAAACTCCTCACAGTCCTCCCCTGTGGCAATGTGTCATCCCTCCCACAGGAGACAGTCCTCCACAAACCTCTTTAGTTTCTTCAGGATCTGTCCCCTGTTCCAGTGTGGGGTTCTTCACAAGCTGCAGATGGGATTATTCTCCACAGTTGATCTCGAGGGTCTGCAAGGGCTCAGCCTGCTGTCTCACCAAAGGGGAATGGCTGCTCCAGTGTGCCTCCCCTCCTCCTTTTGCATGGTTGTCTCTC
Source organism: Buceros rhinoceros silvestris (assembly GCF_000710305.1). Lineage (NCBI taxonomy): Eukaryota > Metazoa > Chordata > Aves > Bucerotiformes > Bucerotidae > Buceros > Buceros rhinoceros. The sequence continues at coordinate 132 of NW_010407440.1, read as the reverse complement.
TCAGGTCCAACTCCTCTCCTAATGTTAAGGGTTGAGGGACCGAGGTAATAATAACTTTAATAACTCCTCGAATCCTGAACGATTCCTTCCGTCTTGCCAGGGACAGAAGGGTTTCAAAGGGGAAGGAAGAAA
>NW_010407439.1:38710-61986 GCF_000710305.1 Buceros rhinoceros silvestris | reverse complement strand
CGGCCCGTGGAGCGGTGACAGGACGGGGCTGCGGCACCCTCCTGCCTCTGAGAAGAGCTGAAATGCGGGGTTTCGCCCCCGGAACAAGGACGCGGCAGCGGGACGCGGGCCTTGTAGCCTTTGCTCCACAAAAACACCTCTTTGTGATGCTGTTTTCTCCAAAGGTGGGCGAATGGTCTCCGGGTGTCAGTTATTTCCATTACACCAAAATTCGTGGGGTACTTCTGAGCTAAACAGCAACCAGACCTCCTCCTCTGAAGACTTGATGTTGTGATGCTGAATTTTGGCACAGGTTGCCCTGACCCTGGACGTATGTCAAGGTTTTGCAGATGAGGACCGTGCTGTTAAGAGCACAGTCTCTTTCTGTGTGCCTGCATGGAGTTTTCACATCACGATGGGAGTTGTATGACTGGTGTGGAAAACGCAGGTACAAATACAGACTCATTGGTAACCTGCAATGTGTCATTTGGGGCTTCTCAAACTTGCCCTCTCGGGGTCAACTTCCAGTCATGGATGCACACACAGCCACGTGCTTCTTAGCAGAAGAATAAATGCGGCTTCATTAGACTCATCTGGTGGCTTTCAGTGACAAAGTTACAAAATAATTAGCCTCTCCCCTTTTGCTTCATTTTTTTTAAAACAAGTTACTATTAGATTGAATGATTTCCTCATTTTTATAGGAGTCTGACATTATGCCTCCTTAGGTTAGATTCCCCTTGGTGTTTTGATATTCCTGGTAATGGTTTTCTAGATTCATGAGGAGCAGAGATCACAATTTGTCGTGGTCATTATCCCTCTGATTTGTTTTCACTTCCCACGTAGATGTTCCAGTGTGCAGCTATTTTAATTGCTATAGAAATCAAATTATTTTGTCGATATATCGACCACACTGAGAATAATCTGAAATTTCTTGCATCTGTGTCTTTTTTTTCTCTTCTAATCTACTTCGACTAAGGAATTTTGTTACCTTGTCAAGTGGTAGTAAGAATCTTAGCAGAAAGGCTAAAAAGAACAGATCCAGCAATTACAAAAATTGCTAAGAAGTGAATGAAGCAGCACTTAAATGCAGAAATCTTACCATCACTTCTGATAACCCACGTGACAAAAAATGTCTGGTGGGACTGAAAAGTGTGGGTTTTAAAGTATATTTGCAAAGCTATCGTAACAAATAGGCAACTAAATGTGTTTTATTAGCTGGCTTTGAAAATATTTGTGTAACTCTTTGCATCACTGGATAGACCCCTAAATTTCTGTTTTTTCAGAATGATCTTGAGGTCAGTCAGAGCTCCTGGGAATTTAAGCTGTATTTTTCTATTAAATTATTTCAGTCTTCCAAGTCCAGTTTAAGTATAAACACAATTTTCATGCACAGCAAGTTTACAGTATCTCTGTTTGCTTATGTTAAAAGTTACGGTACCCGAGTTGGTTCAGCCAGTTAAATTGCCCCCTTCAATAAACATTCTGACACCACTTTAAGGTTTTGAGTGTGTGTGTGTTTTGGGGAACGTGTCATGGTGTATGATGGATAGCTTATTCCGTTCTTAGTCTTAGGTGGGTAGCTCTTGGGGTTGTGATGTGTCACAGGCCTGTTCTTGCTAATGTACCTAGAACAGCTGAGCACAGTGTCGCCAGAAAACATGTTTCAGGGTGCCTTAGTGATACAATAAAAGTCGTAGACTTTATCGGAGAATGGGAATGTGCTCACTGAACTGAGGATTTAACAGGCAGAGACTGAGGACCTGCCTCAGTGTTACTGTTTTACAGGTGAAATCTGAGTGAGAAAATAAATAAGAAAAATATTTCCTGCATAGTGGGACTAGAGTGGAGCAGCGGGACATGAATTTCACTATGATTATTCATTAAGACCAAGATGCTGTGTACAGCAACTGGCTTTCCTTTTGCTTGTCCAGGAACGCTCCTGGGAAGGAAACGCTCTCCAGCTCCCACTTCTTCCAATGGGTAATAATGAGGGGGAATAACTTGCTTTTGGACAGGTGAGGTGCACTCCTGCTTGCCTGTTCCTTTGTACTGCTTTGCCTGTGCTGCCTGGCAAAGCAGCTCTGACCCGGCTCTAAATGCACTGGCTTCACAGCAATAAGTGTAAGAGGATACATGGCAGAGGCACTACTCAGCAGCTGAGCCCGAGGATCGGGAGGGCTCTGTCTACACATAAAGTCCCACCAGGGCAGACGTGCCCACCGTACACTGGCAATTCTGCTGGAATAACTTGATTCCAGAGGACGTTGAGAGACCAGGCGTGTTTGCTCAGATGCAGCACTGCCTCATGAGGGCTTATAACCACCGATAATGATCAGCTTGCAGATCGCTGAACTACTCTGTTGTGTGTTACTTGACATCCCTGAGTGTCTGCTGCTTTTTAAAAGCAGAAGTAGCAGTGGTGGTGTTCCTCCAGAAACGTGAAAATAGACATTCGTAATTCCAAGGTGTTCAAGGACTGTGCTCGTGTCTGTTAGCTTCAGTGCAGTGGTTCCATAAGTTTAAGTTCAAGCCCATGTTTAACCACTCACAAAATCTTTTGGGTTTGATTAGCATACTACATAAAGTACCAATGAGATTTCTATTAGACTGTCCAAAAATGGTCAGTTCCCAAACTTCTTACCTCCTGGATTATTCTCCATCATCACAGTTCCTTTGCGGAGCACTATCCACGTTTACCATTAGGCACCTGATTGAAAGAGCTGCCAACGATGTACTTCAATAACCCAACCGCCTTGCACCATCACATCTTCCTTGTGAATTCTTACTGTTAAATTGACTCCCCCAAAACCAGGAAGGTGTCAGAATGACAGGTTGCCTTTCGCTACATTAAAAACCTTCCTTTATCTTCCTCGGAAGTGGTTTCTGTATTGCATGTTGTTTTCTTGCCTTTTAAAAAAACAGATACAAGGTTGTCATGAGTGGTTTCCTCATGGGTTCTTTAGTTTCCTGGAGGTGCTTGTCTCCTGTTGTAAAAGACTGAACTCTGGGTGTTTTGCCTCAAACGGGTCTGGGAATGGTTTGTGTAACTGTGATAAACAGCCTAATAGAGGAAAGCAAATAACATGAGTAAAAGTTTGTTCCTTTCCTGGGAAGAGAGATGAGCGGAGTAAATCAACAGGCAGAGAGGAAGAAAGAGAAGTGTCCTGTCTGGAGCTGAAGAGCCTTGAGGAAGATTCACTGGGATTTCTTTTAAAAATTAAATGTTAACATTAGGGTTAAAAAGGAATTCTTTCCGTGGGGTCAGGTTCTTTGTTTAACACACTTCTCTTTCCTTCAAAGAGGTGTTTGCTCTCTGGTACTTTGTGAGTAACTTTTATTAACAGCAAAATATCCAACAAGTTTTTTTGTTGTTCTTTTAAAAAACTCCCCTTGAGCTTGAAGTTTCCGCTGACACCGTCCTTCTCTTCCCCTTAACCGCAGGCAGATGTGCAGTCCTTGGGTCAGTTGCATCCTCATTAGCAGTTTTATTGCTGTTTGCTTTGGGACACTGTGGGGAATGTTTCCCGTGGAAGCCTGGCGCTGCTGCCCCTCTCCTGCTGGCGGTGGCTGGGGAGCGGAGCACACCCTCTCGCCGCCTCCACCTGTGTGCCTGGGGATGGGTGCGCAGGGAGCCAGCACAGGCTGCTGCCACCTGCCCCAGCCCATCTGTTCAGGCAGCGGCCCCACTGTTCACCGTGGGTGGGCACCCAGGAATGTCCCTTGCAGTACTTCCCTCTTCCTGCCCCAGCTGATGGGTTCGTTCATGCACAGTTAGGCAGCGCTTTCTCCATAGTGATTTTTGCATGTGTGCACTTCCGCATGTGCTTTTCAATTCAGTCAATCCTCACCAGGCTCACTTTGCTCTTGACAAGCCATTGCTCATGAACAAAGATCAAGTCTGGAGCCTTTCTTATCTCCTTAATATATTGCAGAGTATCGTTCTTGTATTTCTTTTTGTACTTGTGAGTACTGTAGTTACTAAGATACTGCAAGTACAAAAGCCTCAGCAGCTAGAGGCAGAGGGTGACTTGCAATTCTTAGCTTTCATTGAAAAAAAAACAGTTTCTAACTCTCATGGTTGCAGAAAAAAGAGGCAGGAAATGTAAACTATGGCAAACCTATGGTTTGTGAACTGTTAATCACAGGTCCTGTGCCAAGGCAGTGCCACATACGTATTAGAAAGGCTTTGCTGTTGGGGTGACAGACAACCTGAATCCTCAGCTCCGGGCAGAAGAAAACCAGCAGATGCCGCTGAAGCCAGTGGGTGCTGGCTGACACAAGATCAAGCTGCATGCCTGGTTTGGCCCCATCCAGCTGCGGACAACTGGGATGCCTCCACAGCCATTATCCTCTGCCTGGAAACTCTTCCCAGAACTTCGTGCTCAGCTCCCCAGGCACGTGCAGCTTTTGATAAGGTCACATCACCTTATATCAGGATCAGGAAGGTCAGACACCTCTGCTGTAGAGGCTTAGAGAGATGGATGAATGAAAATGGCCAAAAATCAGTATATGTTGTAAGCTCATGCTAGGAGTCCTTATGGTTGGCAGCATGAAAGCTTGTCTTCTTCATGTGGGCCCCTTGCATTGCCACAGAGAGGTTGGTTTTGAGTGCCTTTCTGGGGATCAGATGGAGGTTCTTTCCGTAATGAAGTGGCTGTTGTGAAGTTTGCCTCCTAAAGTTTACCCCTTAGGCTCCTGTGGAAAAGCAAGCCTGAAGCTGCCAATATCTAGCTTTTAATTATTATTCAGTTCTGGGGCATAACCACCCTGGTTATATTCATGAAAGTCAGGAATCGTGCTTATGCAATTCTTCTGGCATTGTAAATAGAGCCCTGGAGAAATTTGTTTTATTTTAGTAGTAACATTTCTAAGAGATGACTTTTTTAAAAAAATAATTTACATTTCTATTACAAAATATAAAATTAGAGGTCTGCACTGCAGTATGTAACATTGTGTTCCAACAATTTTATTCACCATCAGTTGGTTCAGAGCTGCTTTAATCACACAAATAGCCTCAGTCTGAAGAGCTCAGAGTAATTATTTATGTATGGGTTTGCAGAATTTGGTTCACAAGGACTGACAGTATGAGCAAGATGGGGATGGTGTGTAGTATTGCTGATGTGCACCACTCCAGGTTGCAAGAACATTTCCCTTTGTTTCCCTTAGATGTTTTCATCAGCTTCTCCTTGTTTTCAGAAAACCAAAGTGTGTCTCTGAATGAGAAAAGACCATCTTGGTCTTCACTTTGCAAAGTCAAGTACTACCTGGTGGCTGTAGTGGAAAACTCACCTGTGTCTAGTAGAATAGTGTTATTTCCCAGAAGAGCTGGGAAATAACATCTGCCTTGTGAAATGAAGCACTGATACAAAGCTCTTTTTCAGTGTATGTGATCCTTAAAATCCTTGAACTAAATATGGTAAGAAAAAAATAGTTAAAATATATTCAGTATAAATATAGATATGGATATCACGACATGTAAAATCGGTCTTGAAAAATAGTGGAGGAAAAAAGCTCTTCAAAATAAATACGTAACTAATATGTCAATTAGTTCATAAGTTATTCATAATATAATACGACAAGTTGCAATATGGTATAAAGAAGAGAGGGAGTTGAGAACATGGGAAGTAAATTCTGATTTCTAGCTTTTCGGCTGGGGGAAGAACAAACACATAGCCTGTGAAAAAATAACAAACAATATGCATGCAAAATTTAGGTACTTTTAAATTATTTTAATTACTATCCAACAAATGTTGCCTACAGCTAACAGTGAAAACGATTAGAGGGAAGACTTTGATTTTTCAATAAGCTCTCTCTAATGAGGGGAAAAAGAAAATGATAGCACCATGTTGTTTGTAATACAGTATCATGTATGTCTACAATCTGGGTCCCATTATTCTACAAACTGTTCAAGTATAGGTAGAAGAATGGTGTCTTTTCCCAAATAGTTACAAACTAATTCATACAAAAGAACAAACAAGAATAACATACAGTAATAAGCAACAGCTGAAGGAGACTAGAGGAGTAAGAAGAATCTGCTTTTGTTTGCCCATATGTATGCAATAGAGCTGGAAGGAGAAAAGTATTTTGATTTCCCAGAGAACCTTGATGTTCCAACAGTTTGAAATGGTCTGTAAAAAGGACTGGAGCCGGTACTTGAATGTTGGCCATGGCTCTAGCCATGACCCTGGTATCTTTGAGCTCTCCAATCACCATGACACTGTGCTGTGCCTGGTGGCCTGCCCTGGACCGCAGGCATGGTAATCCCAAGGGTCCTTAATCATCAGGCACTTTGCCTAGCAAGGTCTGTTGAATCTGTGGGAGCTGGAAGCCCTGGTCCTCAGGGGACTACCAGCTGGGCTGCTCAGAGGCCGGGGCTGGCATAGCTCCAGTGGAAGCTTGCCTGTTTTCTGAGGGAATTTAATTGAATACTTGTCCGTATGGAATGTTTCTGTTCAGTAAATTGAGTCATTCCAAAGAAAAGAAATAGTCGGAGGGTTTTTTTTCCACAGATGTAGGGAGAAGATACCTGGCTTTTATTTTGACATATTTAAATGTAAATACATATATGATTTATGAGATGGAAAGGTAAGGAGACATGACTGGCCATTCTCCTGTCTCTTCTTTTGTAGGCATTCTATGGTATTTTCATATTTATTTGTATTGCAGTAGTGCTTAGGAATCCAGAACTTTATTGCGCTCGTTGATATCAAAACACAGAAGAAGGGAGCCTAAATGCTTTTGTGAGATTCTTGTGGTTAGAATGGAGTTGGAGGAGAGCTCTGAGGAAGGACAGTGGAAGTTCTGCACAACATAGTTCCAGAGGGTGTAACTTTTCATCAAAGAGCATGTGTGATGGAAGGACAGCATGGAGAACAGAGCCTGGGAGCACTACAGCAGTGCAGAACGTGGTCTGGAGATACAGGGCAGCAGGATTTCCGTACAGGAGAGTTGAAGTCAGGAAGCAATATAGGGGTCAGACTGACTGAGTTGAGGTGATTTAGCAAGTAACCTGCATGCAGTTGAGCTGACCTGTTCTTGAGAGCTCTCTGGAAATTTAGAGCGTGGATCTTTGAAAGATTGAGTGGGTCTCCAGAAGAATCAGGGTTCTGAAAAATAAAATTGTAGGCGTCTTACACTGGACTCTCAAAACTGTTGGCATTAACATTTCCTAACTTTTGAGTGCTTGACTTTGAAACCTTGACAATTGGTTTGGGGGTTTTTTTAATAAATGTTCCACATATTTTACCATTTCCAATTCTCTGGTTATAGTTCAGCAAAAAAATCAACAACCAAAAAACCCACAAAAATCAACCCTTCCCCCCTTTCCTACTTGTGAACCATCTCGCTGGATTTATTGTTTTGCACTGTCTTCTTGGAGGCTGCAGAGAAGGTTTCCAGAACATTTTAGCTGGAGATTTGGGCATTAGTATGCTCACAATAAAACAGCCCAGGGATATACAACCCTAATCTCTGTCAGTCTCCTGGAGCAGCCTGTTTTCACTTCACTTTTGCAATGCTCCCACTCCTAATGCCTCTTCCTTGCCTGCAGCCACTTCATTAGAAAGACTGCAGAATGGAGGAGGCAGATGTTTTTGATGTAGATGATAGGCGTCAAGACCAAAGGAAAGATGCTGTTGGTTTGGCTACCTGCTTGTGCATAGGGATGTTCCGCTTCAGCTCAACAAGACAGACGAGGCATGGGGCATTAGGATCTGAAGTTGGTTTGTGCTGTGCAAAGGGTATTATTGTTTTTAAATTGATAGGGAGCTATTTGCTGCATTGCTTTTTAGCTAAGACTAGATCTGATATTCTCATAACTAAGCAGAGTGTATGAAGAAAATGCCCTTCTTCATCAAGACCAGGAATTACATATTGGTTTAACCATAGTGCTCTACAGTACCTACTGCAGTTTCCTCCGTGGTATTTTAAAGGTATACGACCCATGTATGCTAATATACCCGCATGAGACTACTATGACTTAGAGCCAATCATCTTTGGCAGAACCAACAGAACAGGTGGTTCACCTCACTGAATGCATCATGCTGTATGTATGAGCTTCAGTCCTTTGCCTGACACCTGATCCTGTAGGGAACGCTGTTTTCTCTGGACATAGATGTGGATGCATTTGCAGGAGGAGGTCACTAAATACTTCCTTCGCTGAGGCATCCCGCTTGGTACCTGTACAAATGTCTCTAGGCAATCAGGTAAACCAACAGCACGTAATCTGTCACTGCTAAGGACAGCATTGCTGGTCTGTGTACACAGGAAAGGGAAATGTATTTAGGGTGAATGTGGATGTTCTGTTCTTCATTCATGTGTGACCAAATTCTAATCTCTTTCAGTCTGCTGTAAATCCGAAAGAACAACTGAAGACAATTCAGTTCCTGGGGATTTGCACTACTGTAAATGAGAACAGAACGGAGAATTTTTTCTCCCTCTCTCTCATAATATTGAGAAGAAAAGCTGGACTCTCAGCCTGGCTATACTTCTTTGCTTTGCTCATGTTGTCATAGAATGGACATTATTTGAACCTTCTTTATTTTTCATATATTTGAAATATAACAGAAGGAGAGCCTTGATGGTTTCTTATTTTACAGGAATATAAACATTAAAAGTCATTTTTCTTTTACACATGAGTTAGGAAGCATAATTTACTTGAAAGGACCCTATTATATACTCAGTTCTGCATTTGTTTATGTAATTGAATAGAAGAGCATTGACTGCAGTTTCAAAGTTAAGCCAATAAACATTTGTCTTTGTATTGCGGCAGCGATGTTTGACAATCGGATTGGGCAACACCCATTTTAACTTGGGTTTATTTTATAGTATCGACAAAGCAAAACTCCAAGTACTCCCTCGCACCGTTGCCTCAAGTTGGATATTTGGCAAAAGATGCTGAAAGCCTTCTGTACAAGTTGTCTGTGTTACTTACATCATCCTTGTTTCCAACACCACCAGGTCGCCTCACAACTTTACGTTTTGCTTCACATATCCCTGGATACATTCTGTGTGCCACCAGGCATAGAGAGATGAGCAGTAGGATTTCAAATGGACCTACGTATATAATTCCTGTTAAAATCAAGAGGAAATCAGCGGAAAACAAACTGAACCTTTTTCTCTTAAGTGCCATGCTCGCACCAAAACATCTGTCCATCCAGTCTGTCTGCTTCAAATCCAGGAAGACCATGTTTGTAGGAATGCTTAAAAAGTCTTTATTTTCTCTGTCAAAAGTTAAATGATGCTGTTGGCATTCTTAGTCATAAAAATATTTAAAATTGCTGGGGTTTTGGGGAGGGGGGTGTCTAATTTTTTTTTCCACTGTATAAATGACATTCTGGATTGCGCTGCCTGTATCAAATAGCTCCTGGAACATCTCTCCTAATCAATTCCTTTTGGGAGCAGGATCATCACGCTCCTTCTGAAGCCATGCCAGTTCCTGCACTGCGCAGGGACTACAGATGAGATCTTTGTTACAGAAGCATGAGATCAATTCACCATTCTGGGCCATGTAGTAATTCCTGGCTGAACGTTACATCGTTTTTATTTTCCCGGGACAGCATTTCACTTTGTCTCCTCACTGAAAGAGCTATGTTCATTAGATACAGGAAGTCCTGCTAAACAGCCATAACGTTACGTGAACAGCTGCTGGTAGATCTCTGAATGGCCAGTGATCAGGGGAGAGTTCACAAGAGATTTGGTGCTTCTTTGCTATGATTGTTTTCTTCAGTGTGCTTCAGAACCTAGACTTGTGTAAAAAAAAGGGCAGTTAATCCTTAAGGTTGCAAGGAAAGCTTTTAAAACACGCACCAGATGGAAGTCCATGCAGTGGTGTCTGCAAGCAGACAGATCTGCTGAGAAGCAATCTGAAGGCTGATACTATTTGCATTAAAGGAAAAAGAGCTGCAAAGCAGTCATGCGACTTAGATACCATCAGTACAGCACAGGGGATCTGCAAGTCTGCAGTGAGCCCTGTCTCATTTTGCGTTGTAGATGAGTTTGTTTTTGCTGGTGGCTCAAGAGAAACCAAATTTTCTCTCCTGTTGATTTGTGGTCCCTCCGTTTTGTGTAGACAACTTCCATTACTTCTTTTGGCAGTGCACATGGATAGCTGATTCAGTAACAGAGCTGACCGGGAAAAAAGGTTTCCAATCAATAGAAAATAAATTTATGTTTCTCCACTTATTTTCTGTGCTTCCTAAGCAGGGACAACAGGCTGCTACATGAGAACTGTTTTTAAAGCTCTGGGTGGAAGAAGAACATTTTCTCACCAAAAAAAAAAAAAAAAAGGAAAAGAACATGACCGACGAATTATGAGATGTTTGATTTGAACTGCTTTGATTGTAATGAAACACTTGTGTTGGAGTTGATAAGCTTAGTGGCTGCTTTATGTGTAGTGATGTCTTCAGGAATCTGTCCTACTGGGTGCCAGTGGGTTACTCTTTTGCCCCAGCTCAGATCTCTGATACCTCTCTGTGGGTGAGATTTAGCAGGACTTCTAAAGATTATTCTGCAGAATAATCTGTTGTTACCATCACCAGGAGCGTTGCATGTCCAGCTCCAATCCAGCTCATGGGAAAAACTCCCTGCTGACTCAGTGTTGCTGGTTTTGATAGAGGAGAATTAATTCTACGTCCTCCTGGATGTCATCCCAAGCTGGTTTCCAGTGTTTGGGAAGAAAAGTACATATTAAATTACATCTTGTACCTTTGAATCCAGATGAATTCCCAATGTCAGCAGTGAAAAGGGGATGTGGTTTCAGGGAGCCAGATACTTCATGGGCCACAGAGGTGATGTGAGCCAAAAGCAAGTGAAAGCACCTTCACTCTTGGTCCTGCCAGCTCAGGAAAATGCCCATAACCATAACAACTTACTAGGGAGAGAGAGCTCTGCCAAATGACTAGCGCAGAGCTGGTACCAGCTGATGGCTGGGACAAGTAGGCAGCTGTTACCAGTATGGGCAGTGCCCACAGAGGGGAACTGCCCTCAGAGATCACAAAGGTTAAGCAGAGGGATAATCAAAGAACTGCCTGTCTGATGGGTGTAGATGGTTGCATGCAGCACCTTGCAAGACACCTAGGTGCCTGGGAGCTCTAGGTTGTTGGTGCTCTTAATAATGCACATGCAAGACCATACAGGGTACTGTTTGCTTTAATCGTAGCAATTAGTGGGCCACTAGAATAATCAAGGATTTTATGAAATTGAGGACTGGTCCATTCATGGACGGCTCTGGGACAAAGACTGAATCCCATGCTCGACACCAGTCAATGCCTCCCTCAACGTATACAGTGTCCAGTATACGTTTTGTCAGATGTTACTGCAAGATCCTTACAGCAGACGATTTATTTTTGTACATTGGCCACGTTGCACAGGCAGACTGGGCCTCAAAAGCAGCTCTGTGCTGTCAGTGATACCTACTGTAGACTCTAGTGCAGGAAGGCAGGAGAGCAGGTCGCAGGTCAGGATCTGCTCACAAAAAAAAACCTGCAGTATCTTTGTGTGCCCTGTTTTTTCCTGGTTCACCCTTGTAGGGAGATGCTGTATGGCATTGCGATAGCAAGAAATAGCAGTTGGAAGCTACAATGAGACAAGTTTAAATGAGAAGTGTTTCCAGCAGTGGGGAATCATGCACCACTGGAGCACAAGTTCCAAGGGGAACCATGTTGCGGTGGCTGATAATTAATACAGTATTTTGGGGTGGTTTTTGTAGACAAGTTGCCATATTCCACCAAGTTTCAGCTGTTACGGGCTGTGTGACACAAGGCAAGGAAGGGTTTATCTGGGGAGACATGCATGGCAGAAAACACATTGGTTCCAGTCCCCCACTAGCCCCTCTCTCCCTTTTCCTGGTGTCTCTCCTGTGTTCCCAGCAGAGAGTCTCAGGAGGAAAACCTGCAGCACAGTCGCCTGCTGTGCCTGCAGCTGAGTGAAAACATGGCTGCTCTCCTGGTGATGACACGAGGTGATGCAGGGCAAAGAGGACTTAGGGTTCATGTTTCTGACTCTTCACCCTTCCCCTTACCCTTTCCTCCCTTGATTTGGGGGAGTTAAGTGCTGCTGGGAGAAAGGGGTAGGAGATCTGGCTTCAGAGGAGATGGATCCTAGAACAGAACAAGTCTTCAGGCTGTTTATTTCTACCTGGTCACAGGCAATAATGTAAGTCCCTGCTGTTACCAGATGTCTCATCCAGACAGGACAAGATGCTTGAAGCCCTCAAGTGTTGTTAGTGTCTGCTGTCAGCCAGCAACATAAAAAATGTAGCGCTCGAGCCCCAAAGTCCTGGAAATTAGCCATGATATAATGAGGATTCTCAATAAATCAGCATTTCAGTTTCCCTGCGCGATGAGTCTTTAAGGCTTTTGTGTTTTTCTGCACAAACTTGGAGACTTGAAATGAATTATTTAGATGAAAGCCGAGACTTTCTTATGACTGTGTTTTCTTGTCTTATACTTAGATACCCAGTGCTGTAGGATAAAGAAACATATCAGAAGACTTGCGATGATATCCTTAAAACTGGCAACACTGGATGCTGTCGTACCAGAGAATGGAACTGTTGTGAGACTGAAGATCAAGTCCTGGTTTTAGCTGCAGAAGTAATTTTAACAGGTGCCTACATGTGTCTAATAAAATCAGATGCCCATCTTTCCAACAGCAGTTTTAGTCATAGCAGCATATTTTGCAGTTCCCACTTGGGCCATGTGGTAATAATGGCAATGTTGCTGAAGCAGTGTGAGTAGAATTGAACACCATCGCGATCGATCTCAACACTTCTCAGCTAGAAAACTGAGCAGAAAAGTGTTAAATTGTCTCCAGCAAGGCTGTGATGGGAGACCTCCAGTCATCTTTACCTCCTAAGACACTTGCAAATGAAGTAAAGATCCTCCAAATGAGGTCATCGCTTCATTCTGAAAGATTTTTATTAAAATGAAAAGAGTTGTGTGTTTCTTCTCCCAGACAGAAAACAAACATTGGCATCTAGAGTGGTGGAAGACAAATACTTGGTGCTGGGCAGCACGATTAAAGTATATTCCTTGTAACGAGCGGTGCCTCCCTTATCCTGCCATTGTGTTCAGAAAAAAAAAAAAAAAAAAAAAAAGGAGGGTCTGCCCTTTCCCATTGTACAGTCACATTTTCCAAGTTCAGCCAAAATGGGTTTTATAAAAAGCTCTAAAAAAAAAAGATTAACTTTTTCTTTTAGTAAACCACTGAGGCAACTCTTTAACGAAAGCAATCTTGGGCATGTTGGATACAGGAAAACTCTTGAAGGTAGTGTTCTATCTCACCTACCAGAGGAGGAAGATAATACTGATAAAAATGGTCATGGCATAAATGCTATCTGAGCTTTGCTTAAGTGTTCGCTACTCAAATTGAAGCTGAATTTTACTTATAACACTGGGGAAGGTAGTAAGGGAAGAAGTGATATGCAGCAGAAGTCAGTGTGTTTGTACTGTTACGCTTTTATCGCCGCCATCACCAATACCAACATCTACATTCATCTACCAGTAGACATTAAACCAGCAACCCACTAATATATTACAGACATTATTGTCTGTAACAGCCCATTTCAGTTGTCATGTTTGACATTACCCAGAGACAGTTGCTTGTGGGCATTCACCTGTGAGCAAACTGGGCAGGAAAACAAAATTGTGCATCATATGGTTACGTTTTGGAAACATTAAAAAGAAGCTAAAGTCAGTAGACAGATACAGGTATCCTCAAAAAAGAAAAAAAAAAGCCCCAAACAAAAAAAACAACCAACCAACAAAAAACCAAAGAAAATTTGAGTCTTAGGCCAAGCCATGTCCCCAGCTCTATATGTGGCGCTTCTGTTTGTTTTTAAGACTCAGCATGGATTTTTCTCGGTATTTTTATATGCTGATTTTTACTGTACTGGTTCCACCACCACCAGACTTGGTAAACAAGGATGTGCCCAGGGAAAAACAGACTTGGTTAAAAAGATCTGTGTTGCCAACCAAAATCTGGCTAGGTTAGTGTGGGCTTTTAGCAACCAAAATAAAACAGTTGTGCAGGGCCAAGAATTTCGAGATAGAGAGGGCTGCAGGAATTCTAAATATGCTACAGAAGTGGAAGCAACAGAACTTGGCAAAATACTTGCTCTAGTTAGGGAAACAACGTGTCTCGGTAGCCAAACAACAGGGTGGTGTCAAAAGAGAGAGTGAGATGGCAAAACCCTTGGGCAGAGACAACAGAGGATATCCAGGAAGGAGCGTTTGAGACTTGGGTCTGGATGGAGATTAAAAGTTAGCTCTAATGAAATACCCATTTGCTCAGATTTTTGGTTAGTGTAAATATAAATTCCTGTCCTTAAATTCTTCTTTAGTATGATCAAGGGATCTGTACTGACCAAATAATCCTGAGAGATCCAACAAAAACACAGTGTTCTTGAGATATACATGGATAAATGTGTGTACCTCATCTGTACCTTTCATATGTGTGTGTTAAATGGAGATGGTTCTAACATAACTGTTTAAATAATAGAGACAAATATTTCATACTAGAATAGTATTAGTCAATTACAGTGAAGAATCTAATTTTCTTGTGCTTAACTTTACTTCTGTATTGACACATTTGATTTTAGTTTTCTTCTTTTCCTTCCATGTTTCAGGGATAATTGCATTCCCTGTAGCTGCTTCACTAATAGAAAGAAATTTAGCTGTAGAACCTGCATCAGAGAAGCTTCAACATATAAATGCTTGTGCCTGTTTGGCAAGAGAATAAGCAAAGTGATGTGGTTATTTTTATAGCCACCAATTACACACTAATGTGTATTGATTGAGAGGAAAGCAGTGCACATACCAATCTCTCAGCACAAAAGAAAGACGCACTCAGCCAACATGACATTTTTGCTGTATGGTTTTCTTTGTTTTTAGCACGAAGTTCGATATAAAAGGTGGGTACTTTCAGTTAATTAAAATTACATATTTTATCCAGGAACACATCAATAGATAGGCATGTAAAATGTAGAGATTTTATCTCACTCAAAGAGAACATGGGTTTGGTTGACTCTTACTCTTTGAATTTGTGTTTGTGGCTTATTACCATTGTAATCAACAAAATATAAATCTCCTTCTAAGCACTCGCTTGAGCCTGCCAGCTCCGAGGGAGCGTTTTGCAGCAGGACCCCTCCATCCAAACCCCCAGACTGCTCAGGGTCTTTTTTTCACCTCGCATTGGAGCTGTCAGAGCTCGCAGATTTAGCATTGGGGTGAGTCAGCAAAAATAACCCTGTGTTGTTCTGCTGGCGTCTGGCATCCAGAGCCTGGGTTGCTATAACAGAAGGATGCACATGTGTCTGCAGGGCCTGGAGCCCGCCGAAGGGCGGAGACATGGCTCGTGCCAAAATATGCAAAGAATTGAAATGAAGATTCTCCTAACCCTATACAACACACATTTTTAAAAAATGCCTAGATCTCTCATCAAAGTAAAATGTAATTAGGGATATTATTGCATGCCTTCTTAATTGGAACAGCTTGTGACAGAGGAGTATTTGGGAGGATTTCAACCTGACAACAAAGTGCAAGCATTGTGTACGCTCTGCTTGGTTGGAAATGCTGCCCGGCGACTGCGTGTGCATGTGGAGCAGCTGAATGGTGAGGGACAGGGGGACTGCCTGGGTGCCCAAAGTGATGCATGTGCAGAAAAGTTAGCTCAGAGCTCATGCTGTAGTCACAGTAAGACACTATTAAGATCCTTCTGGACTACTAAACATGAGTATGTCACCTCCCCGTAAGCAGTAGTGAACACGTTAACAAGTCATGTATAATTGTAAGTGAAACCTTTTTCCCAGAAGTGTAAAGGAGTGATCAAAATTTTTCCTTGTCTTGCAGTTATTGTTCCAGACTGGAAGCCAGGGTTGTCAGCAAAAGAACAAACAAATGTGTGGTCAGAGCAGAAAACTTTATTTGCACGATGCCCAGCCACGAGAGTGAGACACGAGCAAATGGATGGGAGGGATTCCGTGGACAGGGCGGTGAAGAGCGACCAGCAACGTTGACAGGATTCAGGCACAGTAAGGGAGCGACTGACATCGAGGGGGTGGGTAAAACATGCCTTCATTCTTCTGACGCGATGGCTCTGATCTGCCATGGGAATAGGAATAATACCCTAGGGGCTACTCACCCAGACAGTCTGGCTATGGGCCAGCTATTAATTTCCCTTGTTTCCTGTGTGGGAACAGGGAAAGTGAGGAAAAATGTTAGAAATTAAGAGAAGATGAAGAAGATCTCAGTGTCTGCCACAGAGTTTCTTCATAGGCAGTACACTGCTTGCACAGCCCTAGAGCAAATTTAGAAACAAGTTTGTTATATTTTATTTGTACTACGGCTTATTTTCATGTGAATAATAAAATAATATTCTGTTTTTTTCTTTAACCCATTTCTTGGTGGAAAAGGAGCATAGCTAGAAAGATTTATTTTAATGCAGTGCTTTGAGAAGAGCTGTTGCCTGACATTCAATAGTTAAGTTGTGAGGTATTGGACACTGGAGCAATAAAAGCCTACTTGCTTTGATCTTATAGTTAAAAAATGATTAAAGTGTAGAATTGCATGTGCCGACATTAGACCTCCACCCACAGAGAGCTGTTGGGGGAAAAAGGAAAGCTGAAAGACAGCTTAAATATAATAATTCAGAAATTGAACTGCTTTGTTATTCCAAAGATGGTCAGGGCACAAGGAGTTTTTTGTACCCTATTTGTTATACTAGATCTAAGAACCTTCTCCCAAGACATTTCCTCTTGCATACAGCCAAACAGCTGAAAATGGCTGAGGAGAGGTAGCATATCAGAGAGCTGCATTTCCATATTCTCCATTGAACTGAACTCTATGAATTTACAGCCTTGAGGATTCCCTTTTCCCCTCTTGGTATGTCCATGCTGCTCAGGGTGGCCCCTGCCCTCACTTCTCCTGTGCTGCAAATAGTAAAGACTGGAGTATTCAGTAATAGAACTTGCAGGGATGAAAAGCTTTCTTCTTTTAATTTTGTGCATATTGTCATCTCCCAGGCACATGAAATTACCTTGAGGAATTGCAGTTATGTTATGAATTACTGCTGGTTTATCCAACCGTTAAAGAATACAGAGACTTGTTGAGTTGGGTTCCTGGCCCCTGCCATCTAAAGTGCTCCAGTGAAGGCGCACCCTTACACCCACACACAGTCCTGATTTAAATCAAGAGGAAGCCTCTGGTTTTGCATAATCATTTTGTAGCTGGTATAGAAGATTTACGAAAATGTATTAGCTGGTGCCTGCAGGATTACATCTGCACAGCCAGGCTGCTTAATTCTTTTGTAGCAACAGCTTTGCTAGTGCAAAGCCAACATTTGATCTTGCAGTGCCCTTGATTATATTCTCTATATTATATTCCTTGATTCTCTCTCCAATTACATATCCTTAGCATTTTGTCAAACACTTTTCCACAAAAGGAGAGACTTTTATGATGAACAAACACAGTAGCGTTCATTGGAAATTGCCCTGGAGATCAGACAGAACATCAGATCAAGGACAGTGAGTTTGGTTTCATTGCTATAGACATGATGATCCTGATCAGAAATTGCAGTTTAGCTGATGTTAATGTTGCAGTTCTCAGGAATAAAGACCTAGCAAACACACCATGTAATCTCTGAGGCATGAGATATCGTAGGACAAGAAGACTTGAAGATTTGGTTTTCTGGAGTCATTTTTCTGGAGTCACCTTTCTGGAATCAACTGTTTTGCATTTGAATTGACCCCCATGTTGGGAGTGCGCTGCTCTTCATCTACTGTATTTTTTACTATATGGTCATTGCTGAAGCACACACTTCAGAAAATGTAATTTTTAGGGATCAGTAGAATTTTTGTAACTCACTGTTTTGATACCCATTGTCCTTCTCAATACCAAAATTTAAACACTATGAGTGTAGCTCTTAGGGTGGACAAGAAGCTCGTTTTCTCCTTCCAACCAGGAGGGACCCACTTGCTGTTTGAAGAGGTCCCAGACTGCTGCAGGACAAGCTCGTGAGACACCAGCATTGTCTTTTGGGAAATCCACACTCATCTTTCCCATGTGGACAAGAGAACCTTCCAACCATGTAGAGTTTCCCCTGCATTGTTTCCTGGATGGACTCTTTCTGTTCTGATCATCTGCAAAGCACACCAAGATCCACAGCAGCAAGCCACTTCAGATGAGAAAAACAGTGTTAAACGCTCAGATTCTTCTGTCTGAAGCTTTGTTTCCATAAGAATTTTGAATTTTCATTCTTTCATGAGGGGAAATATGCTCCCAGAGACAACAACTGGGCATGATGAGATAGGGTTTGCCTCTTGGAAGTGCAAAGGTGCATTCTCTAGCATCTCAGTCCCTTTGGGGTCCTTTGGGGCATTAGTTCTTGGGGTCCTTGAGGGAGTGCTTTTGGATATCACTTATCCTTAAGTTAGCCTTAACAACAATTGGAAGTAGGAACATGAAAGCATGATGTAACAGGGGATGTAGTAGAAGTACATAACACATGGATTAGGCTTAAATGGGGGAAAAATGTGACAGTTGCACAGAAGAGCATGACAAAGGAGATCCCCATGTCGTGGCCAGCATCACCTGCGCTGACAAATATTGTCTGGCTATAAGGATGAGTCCTTTGGGAAATGAGCACTCGCAAGCAGAGCTGTAAAAGAGAGGTGCCCAGTCAGATTCATGAAGAACAGGACATCACGCACCTGTGGGTTCCTCTGAAAATGGATGACATGAGGTATTTACAGTTTGTTTCAGAGGGCTAAGGTTTCACCTGGGGTTTTACCACAGCTTCAATGAAATGGACGTGTTTTAGATGGTCAATCCTCTATGCCAAAGGCAAATAAATAATGCTTGCAAGTTAAAATAGTGAAGAACATCTCGAAACAGATCTATAGAAATAAGCCCTCTAGCTAATAGTAAATGACTATTTATAATTGCTTGTTGGGATGCCTGACATCAGATGGTTGTACTAGTAACATGAGAACGGTATCTGACAGGTTGGGAAAAACACATGGCAGGAGATGGGAATATTGATTTGTAGGCAAAATTTGGAAGGAGGGGGAGGGAGAGAACAGCCAAGAATGTGCTTTACTCTTTAAGAAAGTGACATTCCTACCACCAAAACAAAAACCTGAGAAAGCAAGCACATTCCAAAATGATATCATCACATTCCTTCTATATGGACAAACATGCGGCACTGTAGCTGCTGTTTCCTGCGTTTGTGATTTCCCTGAAAGAGCATTTCTTCAGGAGATGTTTTCAAATAGGAAGAGAAATTCAATTTCAGTGTCCTTAGGAGCCTCTTGGCAAAGTCAGACCTTCTCTCTGAGGCCAAGACTGGCTTAAATAACAACGTTTGGGTTGGATAATACATTGCCCTGTAAATTTGTGATGTAGGTAGAAAGCAGATTTTCTTCTCCAGTGATAATTTAGAGGGAATAACTATATATTCTGAGCACCAGCTCTGTTTTCTCTTGGATGCTTTATGCTGAGCAATATATTGTACTGAAGCAGAATCTGCAAAATGTCTTGGTTGCCAGGTTTGCAAGGGGATAGGAGGCCCGTGAAGCTTAAGAGGTTTTGTGTTGACTCACTGAGTGTAGCAAACCACTGCAGTGCCTGACCAGGGATGTGGTGATTCTCCATAATCAGGAGACTGGAGCAATCCATAGATTCTAAACCACTGCCAACCACAAACTGAGACCATGGGGTTGTACAGGAGTTCTGCCTGAATTTCTCTGCCCTGGGTTACCCTAAAGGTCAGACTATCAGATCATGAGATCATGACAGCCTCTCTGGCCTTAAAACCTGTATGATTACAAGTCCATGAATTGGAATCAGTGTCTGGATTTATTCTTCTACTGCTAGAGAAGGCATTCAGGCCTGGGGAGCTGTGAATGCTCGGGCTGCCACAACCAGAGATCAGCGTGGGGCTTGGCCTGTGCTGTACCATTTAAGGAGAAATAGGGAGAAAGGAAAGAGGGAACAGATTCAGATTCACATGGAAGTAGTTTACAGGATAGCAAACATATCTTACAGCAGCAATGCCGGCAGAATCTCACTGCAGCTGCAAGGCATGTGACTTGCTGAATTCCATTCTGGTTTTCCACAAAGTTGCCCCTGCTGTGACTGAAGGGAGGACAAATTCAGATCTGATGAATTAAGAAGAGAAAAGCCCGGCGTTCCTATGCTTTTTTCAGAGTACAAAAACATGGGTCTATGTATGCTATTGACAGCCTGTGTTATTCTGAATTCTGTTATTATGAACAACACAGAGTGTTATTCAGAAACCCTGCATTTCATCATCCACTAAGTGATGAATTCCTGGGAGATTTCCTCAGTCATTTCCCCATATTCCTACCTTCTATCAATAGCATTCAGGCACTGCCTCTGACCTCTTGTGTGATTTCTGGCAACATAATTATTTTCTTTCCATTTCTGTTATTTTTGCCATACCACATCTCTCTCGCTGATTTCAAATACAAGGGGCAGGGACTGCCTCTGTAAGTATGAAGAGGTCTTGTTCTCAGTCAGGGTGGCAGTGCAAACAATAATAAGAAATCATATTGATTAAAGGACAGACATTTACCCAGTTCTTGACTCAGGCCAGTAGCTCGATCCTCATACCAAAGAGATCCATTTTGCACAAGTGATGCCAAGCTTTGACATCATCACTCACACCAGGGTCATTGTAAAATCTCATTTGGCTTCAAGAGAACTTCTTGGGTGAGGAACCACCTTCCACAGCAGAAGCCTGATGGTCCAGCAGAGAGAATTGCCATGACAAAACTGTGTCCGTGATAGCCTTTTCCAAACCATTCCCCTGCTGATTCTGATTTAACTACAAATCCTATCCTGCTTTTGTATAGCGTGCAATCGTCCTTCATCCTACTGCCCCTAGACTGACAGCTGTTCCTTCTGTCCTTGAAGCACTAAGGGAAATGTATGGCTGGTGTGTAACTCTTCCTTTCCTCAAAGCAAATGACAAGGTTATATGGCAGTTGCATGTTTCCTTTGTTATCCTTTTGTTTGAAGAAGTAGGAGTTGCACCTGACTAAGTCTGCAGAGGCATTTGATTAAACAAAACCGTTTTATTTTAGCAACCGTTTAATGAAGAGGAAACAAATAGACAATCTTCTCTTCCTCTGGGTGAGGAAAGCATGGACAAATACTACATTTAGTTGTGAATTATGCAACCTGCAAAGGGATTTTGTCGAACTTACCAGGAAATGAATCCCCCTTCATTTCTAACAACATGAACTTCAGGGAATGTGAACAGCTCACACTGCAGTGGAAACTCGTGTTCTGAAATGCATTTGTGTTTAAAAATAAAAATGGGGAAAAAAACAGCATTTTTAGGCAAGCAGGTCATCTATCTAGGTCATAAGTTGGGATACACTTGCTGACATAGGAATGTCAGGTAGCTTTTTGCTCCTGTTCCTCTCAGTGCTGAGATAGATAGCCTAGGGATGATAATGGCTAAACTGGACTGGGTGCAGGACTGTGCACAAGGAATGGCATGTTCAGTGGAGCTCCACCTCCAGGACTCAGTTATGCCAGATAGCTCTCCTGAGCTGCAGGACTTCTGCTGATGATTCATAAGACACTTGAGAAGACAACTGGTTCCTCATATACCAAAACAAGTTTCCAAGGCTGGGTATTATAGCTGTAAAATGAGCTAATTAAAGGTAATTTTTCTGTATGTGACAGGAAAAAGCTGATAATATCAAACCCTAATGGAGAGAGATGGGAGTACTTCCCTGAGCTACGTGTTTTGCTGCTGAGAAAGCAGAGCTTGGCAGATGGAGAAGATGCAACTGATTTCCAATTTAACCTCCTATTAATGTTTTATGGTTTTAAATTTAGCACAGTAGTTCACTTGTCTGTGATCTTTGCAGGACTCATGTTTCCTTTCTGTGGACTGCTAAAAGGAATTCTTTAAAAAATATCTACATATACACGTATCGGAAGTCAGTCCTGCCCAAAAGAACAAGAGTCTCAGTATGAATTCCACAGCAACTGCCCTTCCTACCAAATGAGGTTCAGCATCCTCACTCTATCAAAACTTCCTCTTCATTTGGTGGCTTAGATCCAGGTCTGCCTGGGTCCAGCTTTTCAGGTACAGACATGTAAGAGAGAGCAGAGGACACAAGTTGTTCTTCCTCTCTTAAGCTGGCTGAGCAATTAGGCTCTTGGCAGAGAAAAGACAAGAGATGCGGTGCAAGTACTTTCTTTCACACTTTGCATGGGCTTGAACTACAGGCTGTAAGATTTTATCCAGTGCATTCTTATGGCACTTGGGGAGTGCTCTGGCATCAGGCCATCGAGGCATATTGATGGCATCTCAGTTTACCTCCTTAGAGAAATGCAGGAAGGAAAAATACATAACCACCTGCCCCGGGCACTAGGGACCATCTGAGAGATGGCTGCTCATTGATTCTGCCCAAAAAAGGTACACAGAGTGGACAGCATGAATTGTCTTCTGCCTCTCTTTTCATCGATTATAATGTAAAATGTATTATGTAGAGAGCAGGCTTGGACTCAGCAACCTGAGATTTAGGCAGATAAAGTTGGGCAAAAAGCATTCAGCTCAAAGGTCCAAGATGAGAACAAAAGGTGATTCTCTCGGGGCACGTTTCATCCTAGTGATAGCGCGTCAGTGTTCCAGGTTTAATCCCTGGGAGCATCCCATTGCTTTCATGCTGACAGCTCCTATATAGGTTGAGGGGCCATTGGGTGAAGAGCTAGTACGTGCTTACTTTAATTGGGTTAATTGGGTTTGGGTTATACTAACATGAATCTAGAGCAGCTCTTCCAAAGCCAACAGCAGTTGTTCTCTGTCTGTGCTGCTGACACTCAGAAACACTGTGAATTTGGGAGCTTCACTTAGCAGTTCCAAGGATGATGAAATCCTATGAGACAATGTGTCAGCCAAAAGCAAACAGAGAGCAACCCAGAATATAAGTATGATTTTGTAACCAATCAATAAGAAAAACAGACTGGGGAGGGAATTTTGCCCAGCAGGGTCTCGCTGGCAGGAAGGGAATCTTTATTTGGAGAAATGCAACTTCATTGTGTTGACTGTAGCACTTATTCTTATCTTGTGCTGTTGCACAAAGAGACGAGCGGCGTCTGCAAGAAGGCCCAATATGCTGGTGCTAATTTCGGTGTGACTGGGTGTAAAAACACAATCATTTTAGAGCTGGGTTAAAGTACTGCTGGTGATTTAGCGCTGCCTATCTCAGGGTCTCAGTCTGCCTGGACTGCCTTCCTGCCGCTATCCACCATTATGTATCA
>NW_010407439.1:25842-38615 GCF_000710305.1 Buceros rhinoceros silvestris | reverse complement strand
CAGGAAATTACATTTTTATGAGTGATTTACCTTTAAACAAACACTACTACAAAAACAATATGGTATTGAATTTGGTGGTTTGCCTTTTAAGTATTACAGTGAAAGACTGTAACAGCTGTCTAAGCTGATAACTACTACCTAGGATAAGAATATTGTTGACTGAGTTATTAGTCAATTGTTTAACTAAATCTAGCTGCATCTCTCTCTTTTAACTGTGTGACATTTACAGTTTCTTTAAACAATATAGTTCCTTGAAACACGCATATAACTGGTTCCCTGGGTGGGAACTTTATGGATAAAGAATTGTTTTGGAGATCAGATCACGCTTTTAATTAAAATTTGTGTATTTCTGTTTATTTATTTATTTATTTTCTTAGCTGGTTCCTGGAGGGAATAGTCTCCTAGAAGTGAATTTCCATGTTGCTTTCTAAGTTCAGCAGATGAGCTGCAACCACAACTCGTGGCTAAAGATGACCAAAGAGCACAGCTGGATGAATTTTGGCGGAAAAGGATTGAGACAATGAATCCACTACTTCTACTACTTGTCTACTGCAGTGACTTCTGTAAGAAGGTGTATCCTAAGACGGGAGTTCATTTTGGAAGGTGCTGAATGCCTGCAGCCTTGGAGAAGATTCTCAAGTCATTGCAAAATGAGACACAGCACGTGTGGAGGAGGTGGACCTTGCAAAATTCTTATTCTGTTTATGAACAATTAGGACTAACTTCAAGCTCAGTTGAGACTTCCAGACTTCGAGGCTCCAGAGTTTGGACTGGATCCAAGCCTAGTGAAGTCACCTGGAGATTTTCCATTGACTTCAGTACGCTTTGGACCAGGCATTTTGAAAGGCTATTCCCATGAACTCAAATGCAGAAAGCCAAACATGGCTTTACACAATTGAAAATCACCTGCTTTGTATGTTTTCAAAGGCAGCTCCACCACTTAGCAGTAACAATTATAGAATTGGGTTGAAAGGGTGAAAATAGATGTGGATGTGGAGTGACTCTTCAAAAAGCCCATGGCAATGGTCCAGTGCTGCAGCACTGAAAATGAGAATTTTTAATGCAGACTTTTTTATAATTCCTGAATTAGGTTTAAAGGGAAAAAAATCGTGTCAATATTGCAGAACTAGAGCTCTCTTCATGTTCCTACATATTTGAGCAATGCTTGCTGCATTCTTTGAAAAGAGAAATACCTTAATACTTCAAGACATTTCTTTTGCTGAATCAGTTCTAATACCAATTTAAAGCTAATTTCTTGATATCAGGTCTGGTGATACTCTGGAATTGGTCTATACCAACAGCCCATTTTCATCAAATTGCGCCTGGAGTGGTTCGTCCATTACATGAAGATTCAGCGCCATGTTTCAGAGACATCTGGCAGTGGTCTAGTTCCAAAGAGCCAGACTCATCCCCGAATTCAATATGATCTACAAATAAAGGCAGTCTCACCTCTTTTGTCTCACCATCAGTTTTTTGAAAGCACAGTTCCCTTTTGCCTAAAAGGGCTCTTTGTAACAGCAACCCTGACTTTCTAGGTCAAGCCAATATCACTGTCTTTATGTTTTTTCTTTCAGACAAGCTCAGTTTTGAAAATTCTTTGACATTTGTGCATAAAATATGTGAGTCCTGATGTAAGTGCCCAAATGCCCAGAGCAGTAAACCCTTCTTTTTTGTGGATGAAAAGAAAGCTTACAGAGGCTTTATATAGCCTTATAAGTCTCATGATCTACTTCTATTGCTTATTTCCTGCCCACATCTTAAGTTTTCAAAGGCTCCTTTCTTTGTTAGAGGGCTAATTATTTTGGCTAGTAGTCCAAAGCATAGATGCATATTGGATTAAAAATGCCCATTAACTCTCCCTCAGCAGGTGGAAGATTTGATTCTGATCTGCTTGATGCCGATGTAAAGAGTCACATCCTGGAACCAAATGGATATGCCATGGTACAAAGGAGGATGAGACCAGCAGCAGGATCTGTTACTGCAAAGAGCTGCTCCCCGCTGATGTAGCCATCCTTGAAAGAATTAGAGACCTACAGTTGACTTTTCAGCTCTTCATGTATTTGGGAGCATAAGAGCTATTGGTCTCAGAGTAAATAAATGCTCTCATTTCAAGCTGATCTCCTTTTTTTGTTGTTGTTTTTTGTTTTGAGTCCATACCTAAGTGGGAAGAACTGCAGGTGACAATGAGTTTGAGGTCCTTAAATGCATGAAAATGGCGGAACAGCCTCACGTACAAATAAAATGGGGTATTTCTCTGTAAAACAAGTTGTCAAAAGCACTGCCCCTTAATAAGGAACAATAAAATAATCTTTTCAAACAGTTTAATGGCCAGGATGAATGAAAGAATCTGTGTATGCTTTACAAATGACCTGATTACAGCCAGCTCACATGCTTGCTCTGCAGTTGTAGTACATTAGAATTTGAAGTAGGATGTTGTTAGCAACTCTTTGCGTGGGGTGGAATTTGAATCAAAAGCTATAAATGACCTGTGACAGCAAAAATGAAAGTGCAATTGCTTTCTCACATGACCTGTTTCTTTTAGTGTCATTAAACTTAATCAATGATTAACCTTTGGTTTAACAGTGCTTGTCATTTCGTGGCAAATCAAGTAGAAAAAATGTTGTCTACCTGAATAATTCCCTAGAAAATGTCTCTGAGGTACTTTAATAGTTTGAAAGGTGAGAGACTGGCCTAAATTTGAAGTGCAGAATCACTGAGTGCAATTGAGGGAATAAGAAACATCTGACTATCCATTTGACTTGTAGGAATCCTGCATGCCAACCCAGATTTTCAGAAGATCTGGCGTCTTCTTGCATGAACAGGACAGTGTTCAGCTCACTAATAGCACAAGAAATAATAATGAATGACTTCACAGAGCCTTCATCTCATTTAAGTTGTTTTTGCATAATAACATTATGTAGTACATGTATACAAACAATGCATCCTAATCCAAGATTGTCTGGATATGGTTGTGTTTTTTTGATCTTCCTCGAGATCAAATGAGTTACTTTACTTTGCACTGAATTAAGTTCTAGCTGGAATGAATTTCCTTTTGGCAACCAGTTAGGATGTTTAAAGAATTTACTTTCATTTCTTGATCTCAAAAGTATTTGTGGACAGTTCACATGGACTATGTATTACTGTGCCTAACTGCTATCAGCCTGTATAATTATCTCATTTACATATGCTAACAAGGTACACTGTAGGTACAGTGCTTTCACATGCCTTTTATCCAATTAGCTCATTGTACCCACCAGCCTTGTGTTCTCCCCCTCTGTCACCAAATTAATAAGAGTTGTGAATTGAAAATGGTTTCATTCATATGGTGTGTCTGTGCAGACAGACTTCACTCAGAAGAAATGTGGCTTCTGCTGTTCACAATCTTTATTTACTCATTAACATGCGGGGAGGGTCTGTAGGGCTCCCAGATAATCTGGGGAGCTTGATGTGGTAGATGCTGAGCAAATTCAGAGTTTCACAAAAATTGGTGTGCTAAAAAAATCAGACTCCCAGAATGACTGTTGGTCCTCATCAACCACCTCTCGTCTGAGGGCACGTGAAATGATTAACCTTTGCTTGCTCTCCTTCATTTTGTTTTCAAAAGGAACAGTTGCACACAGTGAGGACCTTTCCTCTTTTTCTTATATCCAAGTGGACCAATACACTTCGGTTTGTATTACTAGTTTAATCCCACTGAACTGGAATTTATTCAGGTCATAACAGTCAGGCTTATGTGCCTTCGTGACCAAAATCATACCCAGCTACTTTTGTTTGAAAAGAAGTGGATTTGCATGTAGATTTTCACCAGCAGGATAAAAATTTTAAGAAGTGAAAGTCGTACAAAATATGTATGATCCTGCACAAAAGTCAGTGACATTATGACCCCGTTAATATTGTTGTAACTAACTTGATGACAAGCTACTTACCTAGTAGTCTTGTTCACAAGTTTGGCACACCAGCATGCCTCAGAACATGCACATTCACATTTTCATGTGTACTTGATGTAGACCCGAGAGATTTAATTTCAGACTACTCAACTTCCATTTCAACTGCCGCTGGCCAGCATCAACCAGCAGTACTTCAGTCGTAGACGGTGGGGTCAGAGCAGTGTCAGAGAAGTATAAAGCAGGTTAAGCTTATTACCCCTGGTGCTCTTCTGTGTCTTACCCATTTTTACAACAGGAATATTCCCAAGGAAAACCACAGTGCCAGTTTTGTTTGCGAAGGAAGGGTGAATTACAGTGAGGGATTCTCAGAACTGGCTGTTCTTGTCATTGTATTCAACTGATCTAAACTATCCAGTAGTGGACATGTTCAGTAAAAGTCCTGCGTTGTGAAAGACCAGTATGGAGACACTTTAGGAACATCTCGTATATTATTGTCATGCAATAAAAACTCACTAACCTCATTAATTCAACGATAGCCTGATTAGTCAGTGGCAAAAGTGAAAAGGAGAGAAAAAATGGGGCGACAGCAAGACCACAGTATGCAGGCAAAAGGGACATGAGTTAAAAGAAGCGTGGAGAATATGGTTTTCATCTACTCCATTTTCTCCTGTTCCCTTCTTTCTCATCCCAGGAAAGCAGCTGGTGTCTGTAGCCTGTGGTGCAGATGGGTGAGAGGAGCACATATTCCACTACATGTCTGGCACACTTCGGAAGTGGCTGGTGACTGACTGTGTATTTGCCAGCAGCTAGTGATTAGGGAGACTTGTGTAGCCATGGATGTCTGTCAGCACACGGGGTCGAAAGAGACTGAGGGTATGAGGAAACATCGGATTAATGCCTTTCAATTCAAAGTGCCAGCCGCATAAACTGCCACTTGGTAGGCACAGCCTGCAGGGTGAGCAGGTCCCTTATTGGGACTCATCAGTTTTAGAAGAGTCCTAAGTTTCCATTTTCATTCCTAGGTGTATGCACCATACTTACACCTTCTGAGAAACAAAGCTTATCCTAAACAACTTGCAGTTTAAATAGGCAGGAGAAGCAAGGGGTGGAAGAAGGGAGATGAAATTCCCCATTTCGCAGGGAAGGAACTGATACCTAGAGAAATAATGTTTGGTGGCACATAAGAGTCGTGATAGTGTTGAGAATTACATCCTATTGTTTCAAGTCCTTGTTGAGGGTCTTAGCTTCAAAATAATTCTTTGCCTGTGTGTTCAAGACATACATCTGACTCTAAGCCACTTGACTCTCTTCTCCAATAAAGCAGAGTTCTACTTACCTTGAGCATATGTCAGGTGCAAATCTCACCAGGATTTCATGCCTCTCCTCACAATTTCCACTATAGCATCCCTGTCATCATCACTCTGCAACACGTCAGGAACATAGTTCTTACTGTTTGCAGGAAGCACAGCAGCCACTTATCCCTTTCACTGTGCTGCTGCCTGCCCACCCAGCCTGATGTGGGACCAGCAGAGAAAATGAGGCACAGACAGGCAGACGACGAATGCACCGAGAGGATGCTGATGCAGCCGGAGGGTCGTCCCTGCACAGAGCCAGCCACTGGCAGGCAGCTTTGCCACTGTCCTTACCATGCAGGTAGCAGCGTGGCATGGCTCAGGGGCTCTCCAGAGCCACTCACTTGTTTTTCTGGAAGGGTACCAGCACAAAGCTGCAGCAACATGCTGGAGATTCAGGCCCAGCATGAACAACGGGACTGGACTAGTAACTTTGCTGTGTGCCAAGAGGAGTCTGCCAGAAAATTCCCCGCCAGCAGCATACTTGCACCACATTCAGCTTTACAGACACCTTTCCAAAATAAATGTATCAGTTTAGAATGAAATTCAGCTCTTTGTGAAGCTCTGTCAGGCTCTGCTCACAGGGGGTGTTTATTGTAAGTCACCAGCTCTCCAGCATCAAATCAAACCTCTGCAATTCTCATTACAAAATTAAGAGCCTCCTTGAACCTATACTCAGGAGTTAAACTTGTGGTGATCCTCAGGAGATACTAAGGCAGAATATCTTCCTCCCCTTCACACAGCACTGGGTCATCTTTCCTATGACTTATGCACTTCCACAGCTGTAACCTTGGGGAACTGGTCTGGTCATTAGTCACTAAACTCACCTCTTGCTTCACTTTCCCAGCAGACAATCCCAATAGCAGCTTCTGCTTAACCATTAGTATGTGATAAGAAAGCCACTGGCTCCGACAGGACTTCAGCCAGCATCAAGTTCCTGGAAACCAAAAAACTTTCTTCTGACCCACTCTCACACCTCTTCTGCACTGATACTGCTCCCGGACGACCCAGGAACTGAAGGAGGTTTTGAACAGCAATGACTAAAGAGCACGGGCAGGTGGGTGTCCATGCTCCTTATGCAGGACTGAAGTGCCCAGGTGGTGAAGACTATTCTCCCTGGCTGTACCCTGGGCAAAGAAGAGGAGACCATTGTGGCAGCACAGACTTCTAAGCAGCAGCCGGGACTGACCTCTTGCACCACACTGCGAGCAGCAGAGGAATGAACTCAAGTATTTACATGGACAGAAGTAAATGGGCAGCAGTGAATGGAAGAGGTCAGGATCTCTGGTCAGTGTAGACTGTCTTTCTTGGCAGACGGACCAGCTATGTGCATCAGGCATGGTACCCCAGTATTTGGTCAGTTTTTATATACAATTCTTTTGCTATAGATCGCTATTGTATACCCTGATATTGCAACTCCCCTGTCAGCTGCCACTGAGAGCAGCAGAGGTGAGTTTAAAAACCTAGTGATTTCATCAGGTGTGATGGCTACCACTAGCCTGAGCCCTAGCCTGGAGGCCTAGGAAAGCGTCTATCTTCACCAGGTGCTGTTATTAGACAAACCTTGCCATGGGCAGAGGTTGAGTTAGGGTATGGGGAAAGAAGAGGAAATGAAAAGCTGGCATAGCCTCGGCTTGGGAAAACTGACACTCAGTGCCCAGGGGAAATATTCTCATTTGGGGGAGCGGGAGGAATCATTGGGGATTGTTTGGTGCAGGGTCAAGAACGTGGCCAGGGCAGTGTCAAGGCCATGGTGAGAGCAGCTGGCCATGTCCCTGGCTAGGGAAGGACAGGCAATGCAGAGGAGAGCCCTCCACATGGATGTTGGACATGGCCTGTGGGTCTTGGTGTCTTGGAAGAGCAAGTCTTGTTGATTTGAGCAGTAACATGGAGGGAAGCAGTGCAGGGGATTTGCTTCACACTTGCTTTCTCCCTTACAGAAGTAAACTATTCAACCCGATCCATTCCAGCTCCCGGGGGCGATATGCCACCCAGCTTGAGAATAGGCACATTAATAAACCAACAATATCTGT
This sequence comes from Buceros rhinoceros silvestris, assembly GCF_000710305.1. Lineage (NCBI taxonomy): Eukaryota > Metazoa > Chordata > Aves > Bucerotiformes > Bucerotidae > Buceros > Buceros rhinoceros. Next base: position 31,343 of record NW_010407439.1, on the reverse strand, counting down.
GTCTGCATCTAGATCTAATCTATGGCTGCTTAGTGAGATTTGCTGTTTCCCACCCCTAGCAGCATCTTGGCAATAGTTTTTGAGTTCAGTTCTCCACCTGTAGTTTGAACATCCCATATGGTGATGTTCATTCAGCAGCAGTTCCTCCTTCACTGCTCCTCTTGACTGGCATTGGGGAAGTTCAGGTGATCTCTGGCCCTTCAGGGTAGAGGCGCCTCTCCTGCTTTCACTGGTTAACTCAGCCAAGGTGATTCTGGCTTGCTGGAGAGCCAAGTCCTCGCTGGGTTTTCTCAGCTAAGCTGCAGTTTTTAGCTGCTTCAGTAAAAGCTCTCCACTGGCCATTGATTTGGCACCAGTGTTTCCTCCTGAGGTTGCTGCCAGGTTCGCAATGGTCTCGCAGTCTGATCTTGTGGAGTCCTCCAGAGAGACCTCAACGGCACACAGGGCCAAACAGAGTCTCTGCTTCCCCGAGATGCCTTCCTGCCATCTCTCTTCCTCTGTTTGATCTGAGCTCCAGCTTCACACAGCAGTGTTTAGTACCTTCAGATTCATTATTTGGCTTCGTTTTGGCCAAAACACTCTAAATATTAATGCAAACAAGGCCTGTCTCTTTTAACTGTTTCCCTCAGCTTGCTGATAGAAACAAGAGGAGAGCTCTTCCCTGGGGACAGTCTGCCCATCTGGAGCATTCGGGATTTTAGGGGCTGCTTTTCATCCTCTTCCTTGGCACTTGCTTCTTGCAGGGCTGGGCTGCATATTCACAGGTATGTGACATTACAGATAATACCGCAACAAGCTGGCATTCATCAAGCGGTTGGATGAAGGCTGTCTTTAAAAAGGCAGGTAGGGGCCTGTGCTGTGGGAAAAATGTCCAGGTTTTCTAATCATTCATATGGAGTTATCTGGACACATGGCTACCTTTCATCACTTATGCTGACGCCAAAAAAGGGATTATAAAGCCAACATGCCTGTTGAAATGTCTGTGTGTACTAAGCTGTCATGGACTTGTTTTGGGTCATAATAACATGTGTACTTGATTTCTTTGTTTTTCATTTTTCCCTTTTTTTTTTTTACTGTCCCGATTTTCTTGTGAAATTTAGAATAAAGAAGACACAATTCAACCACAGAAAATGTAAGTAATTTTGCTGCTAACCAACACTTGTTCTTGAAAGTCATGCATAACCCAAAGAGTACTGTAATGGTAGAAATAAATACAAATATCTTGGTTATTTTCCTCATAAGAACTAAACACTTTAAGAAATACAAACACAACTGCAGCCTCCCTATCACCGCTAGCTGTACATCAAACATAAAACCAGAAGAGCAGCCATACCAGGTTACGCCAATGTCCATCTAGCCCAGCATCCAGTTTTGGACTGTCATCATAAGCAGGTGCCTTGGGAAGAGTAAGGAAAGGACAAACCTGGAAGATACATTCCCCTGATACTCTTAGAGCATCCAGCTTTTCTCAGGTCAGGGACTCCCTGAGCCAGGTGTGGCTTCTGCATGGTTAGTAACCTCAGTGCATTTCTCTACTGTGATCTTGTCCAGTCACTGCTCGAACCTTTATCAACTTTTATCATCCACAACGTCCTTTGGCAAGTAATTCCATAGATACACCATCTATTGCCTACAAAACTACCACTCATTTGTTTTGAACACAGTTCAAGTACAGTAAAAACCAATGGACAATCTACCCGTATCCACCTTTTCTGTGATTATATTAAGTGATCATGCAAATTAATACCAATAGCATTGTTCAGATTTGGCTTTATATCCTTCGTGGAGCTATGCTGACATATTCCAGGCTAGCGAATGCTCATCTTCTGCAGGACTTGCCTGGGAAAGGCACAAAACCCTGAATAGCTAATAAAAGTATGCATTCAAAAGATTTTTCTGGCCTATACAACTCTGAACAATTAGGACAAGATGTAGGGCTTGGTTTTCCATTGCATGGCACAAATGGAGTTACACTTGGAGAAACTGTGTAAAGCTCTATGGATTAGAAAGGAAGTACTTTCCATTGAAATCCTCTGTAAAAACAAAGAAGTATGGTGCGGCACTGGAAAATGTAATTTTCAAAAGTATGCTTCAAGAGACAGAAAAGAAAGAATATATTCATTTTTAAAATGTCATTGTTCTAGGATGTAATGTCCTTCCAGTTTTTCCTGATGGCGGTGAATGATACGGCTCTGCTTTGCCCCCCAGTGAGTCAGTGGTGTGCACCACCTCCCAACAATTATGGGGTTTCATCTATCACTGTACAGCATTTTGTTCCCGTTCTTGTGTATTTCCCTCTGCTACTGCATCATTCCAGACGAGGGATTTTTAACTGGGATGCTCATGAGCAGCAGCAAAGCAGTGAGGCCCTCAGGAAAGAGAGCCAGCATCTTCTGTGACTCCATGGGGAGATCTGCAAAGAATTGTAAGGAGGATGCCAAGCCAGCCGGAGCTGGGAGAGTCACTATGGCAAGGCGGGAAAAGAAAGGGAGGAGAAAAGGAGAGAGCTTGCCACCTTTCCCTGCAGGACTCATGCAAAGTGCTGATAATGTGTGTTTTATTCATTCCTCACCTTTGTTCTCTAACCATCTCTTGAGAGACATTTCAAAGAAAGGAGGTGAGGAGGAGACGAAAAGTCTCCTTTTAGATTGAGGAATGCAGGCTCCACCCTTGCTCCCAGCTCCATCCTTTCTGTGCTGCTGCAGCTGGGGAGTCTCCCTTGAGGCTCTAACTTAAACCTGGGGTTGGTCCTAAGCCAAGTGGTCCAAGGATCGGGGGAGCCATTTTCTTCCCCCAGCTCAGGGATGGCCTTTCATTACAGCGTGTGGAGCTGGGGGGGTGGGTCAAAGATCCCTCCGAAAAGGGCACCATTCCTTGTGCCATAGGGGAGCAGTAAAGATGTAGGGGTGATGGGAAATAACCAGATAACTGTCAACTCCTCGTGTGGTGCTGCTGTGCACAGGGTCCTGAACACGCACAGGAGAATCCATGACCTGGATTTACTTCCTGGCACAAAAGCACGGGGCTACTGTGGGAACACTTTGTCCTGTTTGCAAGTCTGCACTTCAAAAAAGATGATGACAGGTTGGAAAGGCATCAGGGAAAGGTATACAAGCAATCTGAAACCTGGAAAATTTTATGGTAGGAGACTGAGAACACGGTGGAATTCGTCTGTTGTAAAGAAGGCTAAGAGGTGACTTGCTTGTGGTCTACAAGTATGAGCATGGGGAAAACGCAACAGATGTTTCAAGCAGAAAATAAACCCATAATAAAATCCAGTGGTTGGTTGTTGATGCTACACATCCAGAACAGAAGTCAAGTAAAAAAATTTAAGGTAATTAACCACTATGAACTAGAGTAAAGTTGGCTTGTCAGTTTCTCTTTAAATCAAGGATGACTTCCCAAGGTCTCTTCTGCAACATCTGAAGATGGAGAAGAGCTCATAGGAGATGATTTTTATAACAGGGTTATACAGCAGGTCAGATGATCATTATGAAAGCTCCCATAACAAAACTGAACGCACAGAGGAGCGGATCTTCCATGCCAATCCGCTTTAGACCTTACTCTGACAAACCTTGTGTGACCCTGAGTGCACTGGGAAATCCATACAGTCCATATTCACATTGTGTTTGTATACCCCAGAGAGAAGAATGAGAGAAATGTTTCCATACTGGCTAATCAGAATTAAATCTCACAGATTACAGCATTCAGCATTAGGGACTCAGAAACTGAGATAAAGAACAATAATAATAATAAAAATCCCCCCCTTTTTTCCGCCTGATAGCTCTGCTATCAAACATAACTGACCTGCTAGCAATGATATTAAAATATCTCACTATTTTGAGAAAATGTTGTATTGATTTTGGTTATAGTGGGTGCCCTCACCTAAAACCAGTGTGATCTGGCCAACCTGGGAGTGATTAGCGTTAGAAATACTTCGTGTCTTGTCCCTTGAGCTCTGAGGAGATCCACTGTGCTACCTGAAGACTTTGGCACTGCTTGGATTCAGATCTCCAGAAGTCTAGATTTTTTTTTAAAAAAACCTTAATGTGTGTGAGTTCACACGCATGTGAGAAGGAAGACACTCGCTTGGGGCATTTGACTCAAAATGGTTCCTAGATGCCTGTTCACACATCCGTTCTGCAGAGACCTCTGCTGGCAAGGGCAGCAGCTATAATCTTCCTCCAACACCACTACGCTGAGGGCATCTGCAAGTGGGTTTTATTAGCACCTTTATCTGAACCTGTTGCGTTACACTCGGTGTCACTGGTGCAGGGCAACACAGTTAAGGTTATCAAGCTGTCATACATACGTAAAAAAATGCCATGGGGCATATGAAGGTGGGTAGTTAAACAGAAATAGTCAAAGCTGATTAATAGCAATGATAAAGGAATGTCAAGATACACCAGTCTCGATGATTAAAAAAAAGGAGTTGGAAATTAGCAATTGTTACAGGTAGCTTAGGGATATGGGGTTTTTTTCACCTTTTGAAACACCCCTATGGGCGTGTGTCTGCCAGTGAAATCATCGAGAGATTTCTCCAGAGTGTAATGGATTGCTGTCGTGCAGCAATTCATGAAAAATGCCCCTTGCTCTTCTGAAGGGATCTGTGCTTTTAATGGCAGAAAGACTCTGTTGCTCTAAATTAGATTAGTGCGATTTACTTCATTGCTTGCTTACGCCGACAGAGATCTGGCTCCAGATCTTTACATTGCAGTTGTCCAAGAGCACCTCCCAACATTGGGTTAGTTTTTAGCCCTTAGACAAATCCCCAGTTTTCACTGTTACAACTTGCCTTCTTACAACTTCTGATTCTCATTTTTGTATAAGTTGTTTTTCTTTCGGTGATCACCATTTGTTTGCCATTTGAGAAATGCTTTGTTTGCAGCCCTACTCGTAATCAATAAAACTGTATTTTCAGGTAGAATGCAGAGAGGAGCAGTGTTTCTAGGAACTGTCCTCAACTCAAATGCAGATGGAATTGTTAAAGACTCAGCTGTCTGTCTGTCCTGAGGTCTCCCCTCCTTACCATCACTGTCTAAATATGCATGACTAGTTCTAACTAGGAATGGGAACGCAGAGCCAGAGCACAAACAGAGCAAAGAGAACAAAATTAGCTTACAAATTAACATGTAACCTGAGTTTAGGCTATGTGTTGGTTCTCCCTGAGAGCAGCCAGGGACTGGTGTCTGTGGATGAGGATAATAACAGGGCAGCAGGTAGTGGTACTTCTCCAGACTGCTCTGCTAGCCACCAGTGACTAATCTGACCTAGGTGCAACAACTGGTAACGTGTAAGATGCTGATGAAACATTACCTATATCCCGGCATACATCTATAATGCAAGTGACAGCCCTCAGCTTTTGCAGACATTCTGTTCTAGAAGCAGGAGGCTTCTTCAGAGGGCTTCCCCTCCCTGGGCCAGTTTCCCCCCATCTCTTTGAGGGTCAGCAGCAAATGGAGGCGGGGGTGCATTCCCTTCCCCCCCGGGGCTCCTAGCGA
>NW_010407439.1:0-25799 GCF_000710305.1 Buceros rhinoceros silvestris | reverse complement strand
GTTCAGCAGCAAATGGAGGCGGGATGCATTCCCTTCCCTGCAGTGGTCCCTGAGCAAACCATGCAGGGCCAGTGCTGGAAGGTAACGCAAAGGCAAGAGGGAGGCTGTATATTACTCCACCATGCCTTGGCCAGGACAATGGAAACACCAGCAGGTTCACGTGTACTAGAGGTCTTCCCATGGTGAAGTCCTTCAGGAAAACTCAGTTTTGCCCTTCTGTGGCAGAACTCCCCCCCCACCTCCAAGCCCCTGCATGGGGAGTGCCAGGAAGAAGTGGCACATCAAAGCGTGAACACCACGATTGCCCTGTGTGCTCCCCATTAGACAATTCCTTGGGCATTCCAGTCAGGGCCAACGACCACACCTCCCGTACTGGGAACAGGCCATCACCCAGCAGTTCTTGCTTCCTTCTTCCCCTCCTGCGTGGCTCACAGTATGTTATCTGCATCGCTGACAGTCTTGTTAGTTAATGTGGGTCTCCAGGGGCTGGGAGAAGACTCAGACTTCTTCAGGTCTCTTCCTGTGAACTCCTGGGACTTGATGAACTTAACTTGTTGCAGCCAAGGTACAGGGGAATCTCATAAATCTTCTCCAGCCCTACTGTGTGTTGTTTAGTGCATATTATCACATTTGACATCTCTAGTTATACTAATCACTTTAAAAAATTCACTTCTGCAATGTCAGTAATTAATCAAATGCCTTTGTTGCATTAGCTATAATAATATATTTGGTTTCATGTTCTTAGGTGTTCCTGTTTATAGACCTCTCTCATGATGAGTGACTCCTCCTTAGCTCTCAGTCACTCCAGATGCTTTAATATTGCTGATAAGGTGTTCAATGGAAAGACGATGAAGATTTTTTTTCTTTTTCTTGTATCAGACTGGGATCTAAAAGAGTTGGGGTCAGCATCAGGTCTGCTTTGCAGCTGCAAATATTGGCTCTGCTCTTTGAGCTCTGCTGTAGCTCCTGACTGACTGGAGAGCTGTTAGCCTGTGCTCAGTCTCCCCACCCTCTGCAGTGCTGAGCTTCCTCTGCAGCTCCCACCCCAGCCCCTGCCCCTGTCCCACACCTCGTGGGAGGTCTCTTGTTGGTTTAATAGGATCAGTCCCTAGAGGTAAGGAAATGTCCTGACAGTCTGTAAAGGAAAAATTAATGAGTGAAGAGACAGTGTGGATCTTTGGTAAAAGTGGAAGAAGAAAAAAGGATGTCCAAATCCAACACTGTATCTGTATTAATTAGAGAGTAACAAAGGTGAGGATACATCTGCAATAAATGTCATTACATATCTCACTCGCTGAGAGCTAGTGTGTTGGGACTTCATCTGTCACAGCAATGTTCACTGACGCAATGTTCACCAAGCTGACTGGCAAAGCCTGGTTCTTCAGTATCTCTGCCTTGATCATCGGCGGCACTAAGGCTGTTTGTGTACACCTCAGAGTCACGCTGTACAACAGGCTCTTTCTTTTCTTCTCCTTTTCTTTTTCTCCTGGGATAATTCCTTTTTTCATTTTTTAAATCAAGCAAAAGAAATTAATTCTGGCATACTTCTGAGAGTAAAATAATTGTATAAAGTCACTGGCAAACAATCTCTGCCCAAACATGCATGCAGAAAGCAAGTTCTCACAATTATGGTTAATGCAAAATGAAGTCAGATTACAGAGGCCTCCAGCGTGATTTCTAGCATGATAATGATGAGAAGAGAAGATTAGGCTTATCACAGACAAAGCTTGTAGTGCTGAGATTTTCAGTGCTTCAAAACCAGCCGCACTGCTATAGACTGCTTCTCTGCAGCGAGACGTTCACGAACATGGGAGCTTTGCAGCGTGAGGCAAAGGAGGACTTCTCTGCACAATTCTACTCTCCGCTCCAGCAGGATGCTGGAGCTCAGGCAGAACTTCCAGCACGTGGAACCGCTCCATGGGCTCCATGGGGAAGTGCCATGTGCCCAGAGGTGCACAGGTGCTGCTCATTACCTGGGTGCTCTAGTGGTTTGGGTTTGGGGCTTTTTTGGAATGAGGCCTTATCTGAACCTCCTGCAGCTCTGCGCATCTGCCATGGGAAAGCTGGGAAGTCTCTGAGAAGAGCCTGGCAGGAGCCCGGAGCAACACTCGCCCCCTCTTTTGTTTAGCGAGGAACTACTGTGCAAAACCCAGAGCTGTTATGCCCCGGTAGAAGGTGAAGTTGGCAGAAGTATGTAAGTGCTCGCTGTGTCTGTGGATCTAAAATCCCTCACACATCCATATTCCCACAATGTGTGGCACAAGTTGGAGACTGTCTCAGAAATGGATCCGAGTGTGCTTTTCTACAACATCCCCAGGAGGTCCTGCAGAGCGATGCAGCCGGTGCTGGTCTGGCCGTGGCAGGCCTAGGGTCCATTTTAGCTTGTGTCATCGCTTTCCCTTTGCAGCTATGTCAGGACCCTCGACCTCACAGTACCAAGTTCCTTAGGTCTGGTCATTGTCTTCAAAAGCTCACAGCCCTTTGACTTGATCCCAGTGAGTGTCTGCCTCCACTGGCAGAGACAATTCTCTCTTCTGGATAACCTGAATAACACAGGACATCACATGAAGAAATACAGTCTCCAAGCAGCCGTGGTGTGAGCTAGCTCTGCTGGAAAAGAGCCAGGCTGCAGGAACAGCAGTGCTGAGTCAGACCGAGGGGTCACCGAGACCACATCCTGTCTCTGAACAGCCCGTAGCGGATGCTCAGCGAAAGAGCACAAGAGCAGGGCAAGTGCGGTGATGTTTCCTCCGCTTCATCCTCCCAGTTTCTGGCAAGCTGGAGTTTAGGGACTTCCTGATCCAGGGCTGTATCTCCATCTCTGCAGTCTAGGAGCCTTTGATGGACTTTTCTTTCAAGAATTTTCTAATTGCTTTTTGAACCCATTTATACTTTTGGCCTCCACAACATCCTGCAGCAATGGGTGTCACAATGTGGTTATGTGTTGGGTGTGTTTGCTTTAAACCTGACACTTAATCACGTAAAGGCTCCCCAGCCCTTGCACTATGAAAGACACATTTTTATCACATTCTCCAGGCCATTCCTGATTCCACTTACCTCTCCCATCTGCCGTCCCAGTGGTCTCTTTTCCAGCAGAACACTCCCAGCCCATATGATCCTTCTTTATTTTGAAGGCTTTCCATAGCTTTGATCATCCCTGTTGATGTCCTGCGCACCTTTCTGGTCCTACTCTGTTTTTCCTAGGAGCAGCAAGCAGCCCTGCCTGCAGTGGTGAGGAGGGCACACACCATTGATGTACTCAGCAACACAGGACAAGGACAGGCATCTTTTTGTTTTCTCAGTTCCTGTCCTAATAGTTCCTGGTGTACAGTCTTTCATACTGAGTGCTGGTGGACCCTGAGTTACGTACTTAACAGCACAGTGATGGCAGCGTGTCTGTCCTGAGTGGTGGTAGCTAATGTAATGTCTGCTACTGTGTAGATATCGTCAGGGTAGAGGGTTTCCCTGTATGCATGAGTTTGCATTCATTATTATGAAACTTTTATTTGCTATTTTATCATTTATTAATGTGAGATTGCAGTAACTGGTAGAGTGAGATCTTCTGTGGCTCTTTACAACCAGCATTAGTTGTTTTACTGTTCACAGGTAGCATTAGCTTTTTTAGTACTCTGAACAAAGTTAATACGGAGCTAATGCTTAGAGTCTCTTCTCTAAGGGTAGTATTGGACACAAGCCATTGGGTTTTGTGTTTTGCGCCTGTATGATACTCTTCTCTAGACCAAAGACGTGTTGGACATCTCAAAAAGAGAGATGACACGAACAGACTCCCTCATTTCTTGAATTGCAAACCCCAATTCTTACCTCATCATACTACAGGGAGTACAGAGTTGAAATGCCTGATTAGTGAGATGAGTGTAATGCACACGCTTGGGGCTATTCCAGGCACTGGAGCTAATCCAGGCTGTGGCATACAGTGATGGACCTGGAGCTATGCAGGCTGCAGATTGGATTCCAGGTTGAAATTAAGCTATTGATTTTCTTTATGAAGCTTTAAATATCCCAGGACACTATGTTTTGAAGGCACGTCTCTTCTGATGCCAGTCTGTGACAGCGGCAAAAATTATGCAGGTGTGACCTTGAATCCCACAGGTTACTTGTAGTTCTGTTTCATCCCTTAACCTGGGATCATCTTTCCCCTCCACAGTTCGACTCTGTAAATCCTAGGGGTGCTGTGGAGGGCCCCTTGATCGACTGCTACATTGAGAAGTAGGGACACAGTGAGGCTGGGGATGATTTTTAAGGCTTACATTTGATTGTGATTGGCCACTGCAGGGTGGGAAGAAGTCGCCTTTCCTTGTGACAGATGCTGGGGAGGCAGAGCCAGGATAGGTCGTTTCCGATGGGAGCTCGTGGTATGAAATAAATAAGGGGAAAGTGAGAGTGAAAGACACATTGTATAAGATGTACAACTGGCGAGATGCCAGCATAAATATTCATTGAGTATGTTAATTAGCAACTATTGCTGTTACTCATTAACTAATTTATTCAACAAATAGCATTCAGGCCACCCTAGAACACTGCATACTGTTACTGCTAAAAGGGATATCAGTTTCCCTGGCTGTCACCTGGAGACATTGATACTCCCCCATCTTTGCAAGTACTTTGATACGTGGAGATGAAAACTGCTGCGGGGGGCCAGTGGAGCACAGCATATCGCTTATAGAGTAGGGGAAGACCAATCTCATTCCCAGCAACAGGCATAAGACTTAATTCGTTAGTTCAACCTCAGCTGGAGAAGAATGGCAAGTCTACGACAAGACTTCTGTTTGGACAACAGCAATCGTCTGTAAGTTGCAAAGGAATGGTGGACTCCTTTGTGAAATGACTTTTCAAAGAGAGGAACCAAAGGTGGAATAAAGAGTCGGCATAGGGGCTTTCCACTGAAAAGGACCTGCCCGTCAAAGCTACAGGTGACAGCAAAGAACTGCGGAAGAGCCTGGCATTACTGAGAGACTGGATGATAAAACAGAAAATGGAATTCACTATTGGAAAGTGCCAAGTAATGCACTTCAGAGAAAACCGATCTATGTAATGAGGGCTTCTATTACACCTATTACCAATCAGGAAAGGGGAACTGGAGCCACAGGGGAGAGTCCTATGAAACTATCACACCACTAGTGCTCACTGGTGATCAAAAAGGCAAAGGGGATGTAAGAGTAATTATTGGAAAAAGAATATAGAAATAAAATGAAGAAAATGTTATTAAGCCATTACTTAAATCCAAGTACATTCCAACAGTCTGGTCCCCCCATCTCAGAAGCACAGAGCAGAACTAGACTATACCTGTAGCTGTGATACAATAGGGTATAATAGTTATGGAAGAATAACTTCTACGCAAAGACTGAACAAGTAGACTGAAATCTTCCTTACGGAAAAAAGTGATGATGAAAGGCAACATCTGAGAAAAATGTGTTAAATCCCTAATGGTGTAGAAAAGGTAAATAAAGACAGCTGTTCTTACAATAGAAGAAGTGGGAGACATTCAAAGAAATGATTAAGCAGCAGATTCAAACAAGAAGAAATACTGTTTCATACCACATCTAATGGATTTGAGGAACTACTTGCCCAGGGTGTTACAGAGGCCAAGAACATAACTGGTTTCAGAAAAGGAGTAGAAACATTCACGATGAAAAATTCCATTAGTGTCTGTTGAATACAAAAACTTAGCAAGCTGCTGATTGCCAAAGGCTGGGAGGAGGCTGTGTGCACACGAGGATTATTCTGTTGTGCCCTGCTTTGGACTCTCTACAGACCTGCTGCAGGTCCCTGTCAAGAGACAGGGCCCTGGAGCACCTGGACTCATGGATGACTTCGTGTAAGAATTTTTACATTGCTGCTCTGTAATGACGATTAAGATCCCTTTGAAGTCCCTTTCACCTCATCTTCTCTAATTAGACATTGGAGACAAGCCAAAGGATGAAAAATCCTGATCCACTGATCAATCAATTGATCAATCTGTATATCCAGATAATGTGTATCACTCAGCAATGCCTTAAGACTCATGGTGTGTCTTAAAGTGCTTAAGACAAATGTACCGTGACATATAGTTGAGCCACCAGCAGTATGTGGTCACATACATGTGGATTGCACAGTGAGTTGGTACGAACAACTCCCCAGATAAAGTAGTGGACTGGTTTTCATGGTCTGCTGCCCCAGCAAGATGCTCAGGCAGCAACGTCTGTGCCAGTGAATTCAGGCATGGCGGCAGCATCCCCAGGGGCTGGGCTGCGACTGCCTGCACTAGCAGACATAAATTTGGCCCATTTTAACTCCATTCCTGGGCACAGCACTTAGACCGGTCCATGGACCATTTCCAGTAAGTGGTTGCCATGTGAACACTTTTAAGTAGGCAGTTCAGTAGCACAGACACTGCCTTTTCCATGCCAGCTGGCCACAGTGCCCAGGAACACTGCTGGGCATGTTTAATTTACCAGTGTAGATGTAGCTTCTTGTCTGGATCCAATTACAGGATTAGATCCACAGTGTCAGGGGAGATGAATCTGTGAATCAAAGTGGTGCAAATTTGTTGGTTGTGAAGGGCAGCATTTTTATGTGAGGCCGAAGAAAGAAAGACTACTTAAAGAAAACCCCAAAGATTCTTATCGCTGCTCTAAGAACTGTGCGTGTTTTGGAACTGCATCACTAATGATAGTCGGATGCTGAGCTGGAAAGTAAAGGAGCTGGAACAGAGTCTCAAGGACTCCGAACCTCAAGGGGAAATGGCCCAGAGGAAAATCCTAGCAAGTAAAAAAGAAATAAAGGAGCAAATGGGAACAGAGATGACATTTACACAGTACCTGAGACAATGACTTCCTAGCAGAGCTTCTTAGAACTGGTGTATTTTAAACACAATATAAAGTGAAGTAGCAATTAACTATAAAGACAATCCAAGTCCAACCCCTACAACAAGTTGCAATATGTAGAGAAGTATGTATGAAATTCTTTGATGGTGGTTTAAAGTATGAGATAAAAGTAGTGTCGAGAAAACAGTGTTCTTCTCCTATCTGATCCATCACCACCAGTGACTTTAAGTCGGTCTGGGTAACTGCCTAGCATTTGCTACTGCTGTATTTTTAAGGTGATTGCGACTGAGAGAGAAAATATAAATGAATGCTGTTCCCGAAATGTTGTTACATTTTATTAAAACATGGAAAATATCAGCCAGCTGACATTACTCATGCTCAAGCTGACAGAAAGCACTGCACGAAAAGAAAATAGCTGTCCCTCTTCCTGTATCAGCAGGTTGCGACGACATAGGCTTCAGGAGGAGCGTGGAGCTTTTCTTCCCAATCTGTACTTTGGAGCAGGGTAAATCTGCACAACTCGCCACTCACAGAGCTGTCGTGTTTTCTGGTGTGGGGCAATAAGGGCACTGGGATGGATCCAGCACGCTGGTTCATGGGGCAAAGGAGGCATCGTGTGTAATGGGGAAGAGTCAGGAGTCCTGGAAGGATTCTGTGTAGCACAGAAGCAGGAGTGAAGTGGCAGAAGCTGAATCAGCAAGACTCAAGCTTTCCTCTAAGAGATCCTCCAGACTCCACTTCAGGGAAGCTCCCCCTTGCTTCCCTATTTTAATTTGCTCACAAAATGTTTTCTCACACCACGCAGGCTCTTTTTTATTATTATTATTTTTGCCAATATTTTCCAGGCTTATTTTGAATTTGGTGCAGTGGCTGACATCCAGTAGGGCTCTCTTTAATGCAATGAGGAGTCTTTTCTCTTTGGATAAGGTCCTCATGGAAGAAGAAGATTGTAAAGTAGCCCAGGGAGGGTGAAGAAAATAAAGGGTGGGGGGTGGGGTGTGGAATTGTTTTCTTTCAAAGAAGAGCAACGTGTATCTATGAATCAAAAAGACTTCTGCAGCCTACACTTAAAAACCCTGGAGAGTCCCTTGCAGGGATGAGAGACCTCAGGGAGAGTCCATCCCTCCCCTCCTCCAACCACCACATGCACTGGCTCTGGGTGCAGATGAAGTTTATCTCTGCATTTGAATAGCTGCCAGCCCTGGCTCTGAATCACCCAGCCTCTCTCAACTCTGCCCCCCAGCTCAGCTCCCCGGATGCAGGCACTGGCTTCCCCCGCAGCAGGAAAGGGGGTGCCAAAGCCCTGTGGTGAGCGAGCATTTGGAGGGTGCCTGTTATCCACACCCAGGCCCCCATCCATCATGTGGTCAATGTGGTGAAGTCTCGTTACTGGGGCTGGGGAAAGAAGAGAGGTGGGAGGTTCACATCTGAGAGGTTTCCAGGGATATCATCACTAAGGGATCCTAAGGGATCTGTGGAAAGTCAGGCCCATCCTTGGGGACTAGATACCCCCATGCCTTTGTCCTCCCCAGCAGACAGCCTGGAGGCAATGCAGGAGATGTGGTGGGGCTCCAGCCTTTTCTGTCTTTTGCAGATAAGCTTTGGAAGCCTGTCTGGGGGACAGAGCCACTTGGTGGCCCTGCCTTGGCCCACCCAGCCTGTCATCCCATGGGGGCACCACCTACAGGCAATGTCTTCACTAAGGTCCAGAAGGAAAAAGGTGAGAACCATGGGATCACCTTTTGATGCCTCTTCCCTTGGTAGGGTCCCTTCTAGGTGTTACTTTCACAGATGAATCCAGGCCATATAATTCCTTAACTGTGTTTGTACCAGAGGTGAGGGAAGTGAATTCTCTTACCACCTTCCTGAGGGAGATGTATTGCAAATAATGGCAAATACTGTAATTTCTAGATGATGTCTATCTCTATTGTGTACCCTCCCTCCGTCCACTTACTGGAATAAAGCATATCCTTCAGTAGCACAGAATATAAAAAGCAGCCCCGTTTTTACTCAGAGCAAAGACAGTGATGTGGTTGTCTGTTTTGTCTAGTGTAAAGTGGGAAGACTTTTTAATGTCCCACAAGGGATATCTCTTTAAAGCAGCCTGTCAGCTTTGCACTTTAATCCATTAGGCTACAAAATGCAGAAAAATGAACAGAAAAAGGCCTCTTTTTAATCTACGGTTGCTTACCCCATTTCAGCTTTTACATATTTAACAGCAGACAAATAGGGGGTTTGCTCATTAGCAAGGAGTTTGTTTTGTGCCACTTTTATTTTCCTCACAGCTTTGTTGAGACGTGATTGCCCATCAACAATGCACCGGGGGAAATAATGTCGTTTCATATGAATTAGCTACAAGCCACATCTTGGATTTCCAAATGTTTGCACGCATTGTTCCATTCACAGTATAGGGTGCCCCACTCCCTTTTGAATAAGGACAAATATTTTTACATATGCAGGTCATCAGACAGCTCAAGCCCATTCTATTTTGACTGGATACTGAAGGACCATACTCAGAAGCCAGTCACATGGATTCCCCCTCCTGCCTCATTGTCCACGCTTCTTGACAATCAGTCAGTTGTCCTTCTTGGCTTTTTTGCTTGGAGCAGCTGAGTAAAGCCACATGCTCTCTGGATAATCAAACAGCTGATCCTCGAAGCGTGCATTGCCAGTCGTGACTCAGTAGATATGGAGACACTGTCGCTAGCTGGCCTTATGATATGCTCCCCGTGGCTACTGAATAGGCAATAGCACAAAGGGATGAGGAAAGACATTCAGGGCACATGCACAAACCAGAAGTATGGCATGGCAAAGCATTTCTGTGTTTATAAGGGATGTGTAGCCTTCAGCCAGGTCTTCATTTGTCGCACCTGGATGTCGCGTCCTTGAATACAGTAAGTCTGCACCTACGCATTTCACCCACGGATCCCGCTTTTCTACATCCTCTTTCAAATGTTTGTCTTTTGCAAAAGAAACTTGCTGGAGATCCATTGCCTGGGCTAAGGACAGAAGACATGCACAGAGACCCCATTCTTCCCTTTAATGAGATGCCATCTCCATTTAACCAGTTTCTGGCAGAATTTTCAAGCGTTGCAGATCTCACATTCCAATTACATCAGTCGGTATTTTGCTCTTTGGCAAAGGCCACCAACTTCAGCAGCTTGCTGCATTCACTAACAGTAGCAGAGATTACCTACAAAACAGGGCGACAGGCCTAAATAAGCAAGTTACACGCAAGGAGCCAGATCCTTGGCCCAGCTGGGGCTGCTTTGCCCAGCTCTGGCAGCACAAAGCTGTCACCAAGCCAGCCCAAACAGCTGCTGGAGGATTCCCTTGGCGCAAAAGAATTCCTGAATGGCAGAGAGCCACTAAAGCAACTCCTACACAATCTCACTCACTGGTCCCCAGAAATCCCTGACAGCTGGGACAGCACAATGGGGCCAGAAGCACCTGTTACCATTCAGAGCAGCCTAAAGGCTGCTCTATAGGGCCATGAATGGCAAAACGAGCACCCAGCATCTTCGGGAGAGCACAGAGGCCTGCCTTTATCACCTCTCACCCACAGCCGGAGGTGCACCGTGGGAATAGTTTCTCAAGGCACTGCTATGGTAGAGTCAGAAACTCGAGGCACTCCATGCGTGCCCACGCTTTCTGGCGTTTGTATTTGTGGAGACTTGGAGCAAGGGAAGAAGGAATTCTGGACCCCTGCAAGGGGAAGGAGCCTGGAAGCAGAGCCAGGTTTCCTGGCTTGGCATCTCTCAGTATGGACCCACTGGAAACCTCAGGTGCAAGCCTTCTTCCAGAATTTTGGAGCCATCTATTCTGAAAGCAAGTATTGTGGCTTGGCACATTATTTAGTTTGGTGTTTAAGGTGAAACCTAAGGTTTTCTCTCGACCTGCTGTCCTAAACAGCTCTACCAGAATCTTTCCGTTCAGCTTGCTCATCCTGATGGTCAGCTGGCCCTTGCCAGTTCTCAGTTGTCACTGTCCCCAAAGAGCAATTTAACTCCCAGCACTCTTCTCAGACTAGTGCAACCCTGTTTTTATTCAGTGCTGTCTGCACAAGGCTCCTCGCTCTACTCAGCTCTTGGGTTTGACATCTGAACTTCCTTAATCCTTTGGCACATAAGAACTGATGAATCCCTTAGAAACAAAGAAGTATCTCTCAGGAGAGGATGCTAGTTCCTCCAAATTGCCATTAAAGACTCTGTGTTGTGGTATGCTTCTGGAGAAGGTGTAAAGCAGAATGAAGTCCCTGATTATGCTCAGGTTTGGGGGCTAATGTATAGGCCAATTTTTCTTTTTCCCAGGATCAAATTATGTCTGAATTTCTAAAATAAAATTTGTGTAAATGTTGCATAAGGAAAAACAAGAGAATCATTTGTTATTTTGATTTCATCTCCCACACCAAATTCCAAATAAATGAATAAAAATTTTCCAGCTCTGTTAATAATCCTTTCCTAGTGCTCATCATGGGATTCATCCCCAGCCCTAGACAGACTTCACTCAAATGACAGTATCAGCGTCAAGATTTCAAACAGCATCTGAATGGAGCATTGTCTCTGTGCTGTGCTCTTAACACGCTCTTGATCTTATTAATTGGGTTCTTAATAAGAATTTAAGAATTTGTGAGGAATCCACCTTTCATATACTGCCAATGTGAAAGGGATTAATATTGAAGAGATCTAACAAAGGATACAAAGACAGGCCCTGACCCGGAGACCTCCTAATCAAGGGTTTAGACAATGCACAACAGGTGAATACCCCGGTAGGATAAATGGGGACAGGAAGGAGGAATGGAAGACAAGCGCATTTGCCTAAGCTAATAATCACAGTGATCTCAAGAGTCACAGGTGGTCACTAGCTCAACCCATGATTCAACAGCCAAAAAAGTTTAGTCCAAAAGCTTGTAAGATGAATGTGCTCTATGTGAGCACAATTCAAAGCATTTTCAAGCCACTGGAAAGACTCCCATTAATGAGGCCTGAGGAGCTGAAATGTTTGTCCCTTGGTTTTAATCATTACTGCAAAATTAGTGGATGCAATAAAGACAGTGGTTTAATGGCATGTTCTAATCCCTCAGTAACTATTCTCAGCAAATAGGCCTGTGTTCCTCAGGTGATAAATCACCTGCCTCTTACCCTCTGAACCACACGGGCTAACGCCCCTCTGGACTCCACTTTTAGTAGCAATCCCAACAAGCCACAGGCACCAACTACCTTTCATCTGATGATGAAGTGATACTGCTTCCTGATGTGGCAACTGAATTCAGAGCCATAGTTTTCAACCCGCACCTAGTTTTGAAGACTGATACTTTCTGAAGTGAAGTGCCATAGCATGCTTGAAAATTTGTCTAACCCTTCCAAGAACAATGGCTGGTCTATTAAAAGCTGTTCCTTCTCCCTACAAATTTTGACCTTCCTCACTACTAATTGGATGCTCAGAATAGCAGATTTTCACCTTTTCTGGAAAACTTGTTCCAAATATGAAGCAAACTTAGATTTTTAATTCATCAAGTCAATGATTTTGCATTGCAGCTCAGAAGAGAGTCAATCAGAATAATGCAGCAGGTATCAGGTTAGCATGCAAGCAGGGAGAGATCAGCAACGGTGGGGGAGGAGAAAAAATATTCTGTTTAAGAAGAAAAAAATTACGTTGCTAATGAAAAACCACTCCTTCCAACAGATACATCACCAAGATGTTGTAAGATGAGGTAAGAAATAACAGTTGTGACCAGCAGACCTCTGTTTTTTCAGGCAAGGAAGAGTTTACAAGCATCTTTGTTTGGACAGGTTGCGAACTCTCTCAGTATGTGCCAGAAGGGCATTGTTGCCATAGAATAAAACTCTGAAGAAAAAGCCCTCAACGGTATTCTGTAATACTGTAGCAGATATGGCAAAAGTAGCCAACAGAAGTTACCGAATGCAAAGCCACCGGAAACGGACTCATAGCTCGTGTCTGCGCTGCGCTGTATAGCCACATCAGGCAGCACAGAGAGGTCCCTGCCTCACACAGGTCCTGCAAACAAAAACCCTTACTTTGCTCTTCTGGGATAACACATTTACCTCTGGGCCGAGGGTGGAGGTGAAACAAGGCACGCTGCCAAAAGCGCAGTTTTCTTGGTATAAGCTACGTTCACAGGAAGGCGTTTTGCTGCTGGAGAATACTGTTAAAGCTGTGTTGGCAGAGCAGAGGGGTGTGGACCTGATCTGAGAGAAGCTGGCAGGTTTGCATGCGGTGTATTATCCCCTTCCAACCTTCTCTTCTGAATAAAAAATGGCGTGGAATCTAATTTCCTCTCTGAATAAAACATGAATATAGATAAGACAAAGTAAGGACCCAAAGACCACAGCAGCACACTTTCTTGTTCTTCTTACTATTCAACATCATGGCAGCTCACATATAGAGCAGCTCTAGAAACCATCTGTCATTGAGCAGCTCTTTATTCAAATGAAATCAACTGTGAAGTAATCATGGTTCTCATTTTTATTATCTCTCCTACAGTGAACTTGATTAAAATCCAGCGCACGGTATGCAAACAGGCTGTTGTAAATTAGTACTCCAACAAAAGGGGAAAGAAAGTGATCTGCCCATGTGCCTAGAACTTTGTCATTATACATGGGGACAAAAAAAGGAAGGGGCATACTGGGTTGCATAAACAAGTTTGTCCGGACACAAACTGTCCTAGCCCTATACAAAGGCCACGTCTGCTGCGTGACACCGTCAGAGGGGCAGAGGAGAAGCTAATTTTACTAGCACATATAAAAGGCTTGGGCATGTTCTGAATAAACTAGATAGCCTGGCTTCAGCAGCACGTGCTTTAGTCTTTTGCCCAGGAGGATGATCTGAGTTCTGAGGAATGAACTCAAAACAGACGTGATTCTCCTTTCACTTCTGGCGGTGTAAATGGGGAGTGATTCCATTGTATGGCTGGTATGAATGAGACTGGGAAACAGTCCCAATCAGTCAATCATTCCCTGCTTTGTCTATTCATTAAACCCCTCTTCTCCTCTGCACAGATGGCCAATGTACTATTGTACTCTAAGAACTGGCCAAGTTAAAAAAACAACAAAAAGGAATATGCCTGACAAGTCAGCAATAAATGTTTGTTTTTCAAAAAAGGAGGCATATTAGCCTGCGTCTGCAGATAAGGCTTAAGCTACACATACACACATACATGTAAGTCGATACAGATATATATATTCACATAGATGTGCCGTATGTATATAACATACACACACAGAAACATACGTGTGTATGTTTATATCTGTCTCACTCCAGCGCCCCCAGGTCTCCCAGCACAAGGCAAAAGGTGTGATTTTTTTTTTAAATCACGGTAGGTAGCGCAGTGTTAGCAAACCTATCTTTGTGCCTTGGAAAGGGCACGGCCGGAGAGGGAAACTGCAAGAGACGTGAATTTGGTAGAGCAGCATTTTGCAGCCATGCTACCCAAACCCAGGAGGATGTCCAGGAGGACAGCCGTGAAGTATGCAGGCTGTGCCACAGCTCGTGGAACTGCTGGCTGCAGGGAGCAGGCACTGGACTGGAATGGTGGAGGATGGAGGAGAGGAATAAGGGGACAGGCAGACAGGCGTTGCCTTGTAATTCCTGCCAGACTCCTGGGGCAGAACCAGAGAAAAGATGTTGTCTCTCACCCAGCAGTTCCCCATCCAGTCTATGTGACCCATGGGACAGGGTCTGTGGAAAGGTGGGCATTAAACCCAGCTTTTCTTAGCACTAGAGTGCTCAAATATGAAATCTCTGTACCACCTTCCAGCAAAATCCTATACAATAGTTACCTGGGTTTAATACTATCACAGGTCTCAGTTCATCCTGAGGTCTAAGGAATTATTCCAGGTCTAAGGATTTCCCTGGGACATGCTACAGAATTCAATCCCTGCTGAAATCTTAGAGCTCCAGCTAGTCACAGGGGCCTGGAAGACACTTGGTGGTTATAACAGTCGCACTGTTTGCCAAAGTGTTTCACAGTGTTCCCATCATAGCATGCTGCTGAAAAGGTGATCCGAGTCACCCCGAGTGCTATAGTCTGAACAAATCCACCCATCACCTGCATCTAGACAGTGGCTTCTTATTAGTTGTCATGCAGAACTTCATCATGAAGCTTCTTAGACAGCTTGAGTCATGACAATGGTGTGCACAAGCTCATGTGTGGATGGACTGGCTGCTCCTAGGCTCCTCAGGAGGCACTAGCCACAAGGATGGATCCGAGGTTTTAAAGCGCTGCCTGGGGCAAAACGTGCTTGTGATATTATACATTGGGGTCTGTTGCTCAAGTAAAACTCTCAGATCAGTAGTGTTTTATGCCAACCCCTGTTCAGGTCTGCCCTGGGTAGCTCCCATGAGCACATACTCTGTCTGTAACACACTCAACTTAGTTAATCTGCTGTTGTCCGGACTGAGGGTGCCTGTAGGTTCCAGACATGGACATGTCTTCCTAACCTGCATGCTTCTTGCCTTAGCACCCAAGGTCTGATGGTCACAAGAAGATAGGCAAAGTCATATGTCAGGTAGCATGCTGTTTCTCATCTCGCGCTGAAAAACCCATGTTTTTAAAGATTTGGAGTCTGTGTAGGTGTCAAAAGGATGTTCTCCATCAGCTGTTGCTTTGCAGAGGCTGAACCTGGTGCACCACTGGAACAACTATGCATGTAATAGATGTACACAGGGAATGGAGTAGTATCTACTGCCTGACTGGCTTCTGATCTCTGGGCAGGGCACCTGGTACAGGTGTCCATGCCTAAAACATGAGCTGTGAGTTTCAGGGAGCTTTCCTTCATCGCTACACGGCCCTTGATGCCATTTATTCACTGGCATAGAATTCAGTATTCACACATAATTCACTGAGGATAGAATTCAGAGCTTTTTCATACTCAGAGAAATAACAGACCTGCTAAAGACTGGACACCTTCATGCCAACTAATGAGTTTTCAAGCTATTTTGGTCTGGAAATTGTATGAAAAATAAGCATAGGGAGCATTGCTTGCAGATAATAGGACGTTCATGGTAGCCCTGGTATATGTCATTGTTTCCTGCACAAACAAAATGTTGCTAGAGTTCTTCAGTGAGGAAAATGATGCCACCAAAGAGAAAAGAAGGGAAAATCTGAGAGAGCATGGGGCACCTCTGAGTATACAGGATGCAGCTGCAAGAAGAACAAAATGTCTGTTTTGTCTGCAATAAGTAAAAACTCAAATACGTGGCACCCAAGAAATAAAGGGTTTTACCCAGGCAATAAACAAAAGACGGTGATTACTTTGGAGCTGCATATAAATGCTGAGATTCCTTAGCAGTGATTTCATACCTTTTCCTGAGGCATGCTCTGCTGGTACATAAAAACAGTATCTTCCCATGTCCCGACCAGGATTTATATTTTTGTTAGTCACTCGAGGTGGGGCTGTGGGCAGGGTCAAACAATCCATCTAGAGGTGAAAATGTGGGAGCAGCTCTCTCTCCCTCTTCTTTTCTGGAGGTTTCATTTGCTGTGTTTTTAATAATGAAAACCAAACCAAAACAAGAATGCAGCATCTGAAATGTTTAGAAAACACTGGGCTCAGGTTAGATGAAAGCAAACTGTTCTCCCTCATCAGGTGGATGGAAGTCTGTGTCCCCCTGTGTTTATCTGCTCCCTGCTAACCTCAATTCACCTTTATGGCATCCAGAGAATCTTTGCTACAGGGCTCCTGTATCAAAGGCTTTGGCTTCTGAGCGTCTCATTGCCCCGTGCTTCATCAGATTAGGCTGTTGCACATCCTTCCATTGACCCGGTGGGCTTTGGATGCAGGTCCTTTGTGCCTTTTCCAGCCTTTTCCAGAGTGTGGTGACTTTTCTCAGAACTGTTGACCTTATTTTGGACATGTATAGCCCACCCCTCATATAACCTGGGATTCTTTAAAAATACCAACATGTAGAAACAAGTCCCAAGAGGCCTCCCACACCCCTCACTGAGATAACTTCACCCTTAGTTAATCCACACAGAGAAACAGAGAGGCAGCAAAAGAGAGGTGCTGAGTTTTGTGGAGTTGGAGACAGTCAAGAACCAGAGGAAAGGAGGCTTTGGTGTTCTCCTCTGACTCTACACAAATAACTCACTCTGCCCCTGAATATCAGGGACTGTTTAACAAATAATCTAGAGGGTAATTTAAGGGCAGAAATAAAGGAGGTTTGGATTTGTCTGAGATTCAGACCAGCCCTGACGAGGTCGGAGAGGTCTCTGAATGCAGAATATACACAGCTGCCACACAGCGTTTGGGAGATGTCTGAATGTTGAACAGTTGAAGAAATAAGACATTTCTAAAAAAACAAGGTATAAAGCCTGGCCTCTGGCTTAAAGTATATATAATCTGGATACGTTTATTGCTTATGTAAAAGAGTGACTCTCAGGGCTGGCATAAGGTAAGCACTGCCTCTAGGAAGCTCTTTGAAGACCACTACTTCTAGCAGAGAACTTTTTTCTTCTGACCTGAAATGTCCTCTGCTGTCCCAGGGCTTCTCTTCAGCAGACACCACCATTTCCAATGAACCAAACAGTAGTTTTTCAGTCTCTGCAAGCTGGAGTATCCCAAAGAAATTAAACGTAAACCCCTAAATTAAAATTACTTTGAGAACTTGTAGAATTTCCCCTTTGCAATGTATTTTATTTCAAAACAAACTCAATGCTCCTTTTGCTTCAGGTGTACATCTCCTTAAAACACATTTTAAAGCTTAATCTCACATTCTTCATTTTCTTGAGTGAATACAGAGAGTCATCATCTCTCCATAGTTTAGCACTGCAGTGATTATAATTATGTACAAGATAAACTGCAGATGACCTGACATGAAAAATTAAACCTGAAAAAAGCTTACATGCCTCCAGCCTCACTTTTGTTTTTCCACCCTTATCAGCTGGCTTAATAAAAAGATACTATCTTACCTTCCAAACAACTGCCTTGTTTATATCATCATGACTTTAGCAAACTCTCACATCTTGTCTTCACCGTTGGAGAGACATTACTTGTGTTCCTGCCTATAGCTTCTCTACTAAAGCATTATCACTGTCTTTCTTTACATCACTCTAGCTATACTAGTAACTAATTTGAGCAGCTTTACAGAGAAACACGGAACAACTTAGGTTGGAAGACACCTCTCGGTGTCACCTGGTCCAACGCCCACTCACAGCAGAGCCGACTTCAAAGTCAGATACAACTTCAAAGTTAGATCAGGTTGCTCAGGGTCATATCCATCTAAATCTGGAGTATCTCCAAGGATGGGGACACCTACAAGAGTTAATGATCTGAAGCACTTGTTGCTCTCCTGAAGTTTTCTGATACTTAAGTATGTCCCAGAATGCAGCTGTTTAGCAGTGAGCTAATGAGAGTTCATGTCCTGGGCAATACAGAGCTGGTCCCTGGTCCTTCAGAGAGGTTGCCGTTTCGCATGCATTCTTTCCTGTTCCTCGATAAAAAACAATTACCATCAGCACTGGAGTGACTAGTAAGTTGCTGGTGCTTTCATCTTCATCTTTGTTCCTCTTGGTTTCCAGAAATATTTTCTGCCAGTTTGTCTGAACGTTTATTGTATTGCGATATTCTTTTTACTCAGAAAAAAAAAAAGAAGCCCCCCAAATCCCAATAAAACCTCAAACACTGGAGCTATAATTAAAAAACCTTATAAACTTCAAAATGAACCTGAGGCAAAATCATAGAAGAAAAACCCCATGTACTTAATCCAAAGACTGTTTGCCTGCCTTTGCTTGTCTCCGATTTTACCTGGTCCTCATTGACCTGAGGAGAGTTTTCAGCAATTCCACTGGCATGCCACACATTTGTATTTGGAGCTTATCTCACATCCTGTGGACTCAGAGCTTTTTTCCTTATCCTCAATTGCTTTGTTTTGGTTTGAGGCATCACTATGACATTACTTGTGGATGCTGTAGTATCAAGTGAGTGGGTAAGAAGCAGAAATGGTGGAACAGATCAGGAGCAGTGTTGTAGAGAGATGATTTTGGCCAGGGGAAGGAGTTTATACATAATTTATAGGAGAAAAAGTGTGAAGCATTCAAGGGTGTGTCCTATTCTAGAAGATCACTGTTAAAGCAAATCCACATTTGTAAGTGGAAGTAATCAGATACATGTGAAAGAGCACAGTTTGCTCTTTCTAACATCAATAGCGTTTACAGTAAAATGAACGCATATGTTTTGTTCCTAATGCTTGCCAGTATTTCAGTGTATTGATTTCAGTTTGTATAATATACTTCAGAAATAAAAAGTACAAAAAGTTTGCATCCAGTCAGGGTAAGAAGTCTTTTGACAACATTTCCGATAGATTGTTGATTTCACCTAAATTAGTCTGGATTTTGCTGCAATAATTCTTCTGCTAAAACCTTCCAGGTGTTCAGACAGCAGCCCATATTTTCAAATAAAGGATTGATATTTTCCACTGAATATTTTGTCAAAAGCAATTTCTTTTCTACTTTTGTAAAGTATTTCCAATAAAATATTACCAGTTTTCTGCTGACTTCTATTTGGCCCTGTATTTTCGAGAACCAAAGCCCATTTTAAGGGATTTGGATAAGAGTCTAATACACTTGCAATTGCTTTACTCCCACTCAGCTGTCCTAATTCCTGGAGTCCAGATCTCTGGCCCTTCCTGATGAGTTGACTGTAACATGACTCATCGCCTTCTTGACCTACCCAGCTGTTCTTATTTCATTTCCCTTTGCTGGGTCAAAGACAATCAGATCATTTATTTCAACCTTTCCAAAATGAAGAAAAACTAAAATTTTTAAAGGGCAACATATCATGACCAATGACACAATTACATAGTCTCACACACAGATTTGTTGACCTGGATTTTGAGTAGGAGTGAGTTATTTGATGTTGATTGATAAGATTTGTAGGTATTTGGATTAAGACAATACTAGAATAAGCATGACATATCTTGCTGCTTTGTAAGGTTGAGGAGAAATTTCCTCTGCGTAGGATTACACTGGGCCACAGCGACTTTTCATCTTCCTTTGAAAGACTAATTAGCAGCCACATCTAAAAGCAGGTAACTGGCCCTGCTGAGCCAAAGGTCTAACATTTGGCTGCAGTTCCTTTATATATCACTACAGAAAAATCACTATAGCTGAAGGCCAGCCACTCAGGTTTCTGTGTACCTGCAGATTCTTGTCATGTTCTCCTTTTGCCAGGTCTCTTGGAGGAACCTATTATGGTAGGCATCACCCTTGTCTTGGGTGTCTTGGTCTTACCATCAAGCAAAGATAACAGGATGGGAGAATTAAGCTGGGCAGGAAAGAAGGATTAATGAGGGGAATGGAAACAGACTGTAAAGAGGAGACAATTTGTTTCAATAGGTTGGCCAAGGCAGGCAACCTCTTTTGTTTGTTTTTCTGTGTCTCAGTATCAAAAACACCATTATCAATGAGCAGGCAGGAGAAGAAACAATTTGGAAAACATGAACGCCTCAACTTTATGTGTCTGACATTGGTCTTCCTGAATGTTTTTTCATCTATATTATTTTCCTCTTCAATAATAAAAAAACAACCTAATGAAAGAGAAGCAGCCCAGGACAACAAGATCGGTGTGATGTATCCACCAGTCCTTTCTTTGGAAGCAGAAATGTCTGCTTATTTGTTCTAGCACTTAAAGGAAAAGGGAAAGAAAGAGACATATGTGAAGTCAAATAGGAGGCCAGCTCTTGCTTGCCTCACTCCCATGAATAAGCCAGTTGAACTTGCATATTTGGTGTGAACTTAAAGTGAGTGAAGTTCTGGAATGCACTCCTGATTTGCAAAGGGAAGTCGATCCCCAAAAGAAGCTTTGCTTGGATCCAGGTGCCCCTCGTGTGCAAATACAGATGCAAAAGTGGTGGTAAGTGAGCCTCTTCTATTGTGTAAATTAGCTAGTTCTAAGGTGGGGATTTAAGGGGAACTTTGTCCTCCAGCGGATAAAAGCAAGTGAGTCTTCGGTGAAAAAAAAAAAAAAGAAGAGTCAGGGAAAGAATGTGCACCTAATCCAGATGAAAGACCTACAGGCAGTCTTTAAAAACGTGTTAGTACAACTGCCTGGGAAGTTTCCAAATGGATGCCACATCTTGAACATCTTTCAGAGCTTTATATCTGCCTTCGGTATGGAAATGAGAGAAGGGAAATGCTGATAGGAGGGCTGAGAGGAATCAGTTGGGTACTTGGAAATGCAGTTGTTTTTCTCTGGCGTTCATTCCCCCCTCCTCTTAAGCCCCCACAACAATTTCTCATTTTTACAGAGATGAATCTGTGCCCTGCCAATTGTGTACCTCTAAAGGGCAGGACTAGTGACAGGTTTGCAGTCCTAGATCTCCTTTGAGATGGGAGTTCTCAGCATCAAGGTCAAAAGCAGGGGTCACGATCCCTTGCCTGCCTATCTTTCACAGTGCTCCTGGCTACATGTACTTCTTTTTAGACATGGCAGGTGGTGAAATACTAAAAGTACAAAGGATTGCCCAATCCTATTCAACAGCTGAACTATTTGTGTATTATTGTTATTTTGGAGTGGAAGAGGCCTTGTGACACCCTCACTCTGTCTTTCACTTTAAGCTGCCCCTAGGTATGTGAGTTTGCAAGGCTAGTGGGAAAAATAGTGCTCTTTGCCCTGTTTCAAAGGGCTGCAAAGCATCTTCCAAATGCCTTTTCTGCAAATTTTTAACATAAACAGAATCTACGCCTGTTAGCCACAAAGGCTATATTACTGCTAGTTTGAAATGAGCTCCCGATAATCCAGATCGTTGCTAATAATGTAGCAGACCATGTTTTCTCTAGGCCAAAACTTTACTTGAGACTAAAGGTCCTAAAACTTTACTTGAGACTAAAACTTTAGTGGAGTTCTTCACAAACTAGAGTTGTTTGAAAAACTGCTGTGCAGCTTTACTTTTTTCACGTCATGTGTGAGCAGGGGGATTAGAAAGTCAACGGAGAAGTCTGACTATCTCATTGTGTTAGAGTGAGGATAATCCTTCTTTTTTCCCATATTTTAAAGTTTCTCAGTGATACCCAAACACAGAGTTTATTGCTGAACTCTGAATCTGAGAACAGAAAAGTTTTTGAATCAAACCAGAAAACAGTTTTACTAATTTCATGTACTTTCTAGAAGCCTTTGACAAGTAGTGCAGGAGGATACAGGCTGAACTGCTACTGTGTCGATATCAGCTGTGATATAGTACCATTCTGAAACTTCTAAATCTTTCCAAACCAATCACAAATGTCAAAATACTCCTTATTTTCATCGGAAGCGCAGAAGCTGTGATGGAGTGTGTGCACAGGAGGGCATGCTGCCAGTCTATAGTTTGCCCTCCATGGCAAGAGAAGGACACAATTTATCCCGTCATTACAAGAAAAGGAAAAGACAGGGGGAAAGGGAGTTGGACTCCCATTTTACAGAGTTGCAGCCATGCTGCTTGCAGGCTGTTGTGCCCTCAGGAGGAAGAGGACATGATCTGGTATCGCGCTTGCCAGAAAAAATGAGAGCAATGTCTCAGCAGCCAGGTGAAGAGGCACAACCCACTGCTGGACCAAACTGTGCAACTGCATCAGGCACCAGCCATGAGGACGGAGTGGAGAGCAGAGATAAGCACCAGCAAGGAGCTGAAGCAGGGGCTGCTAGTCCCAAGGCCTTGGCCATCCCTCTTCTCTTTCCCAGTCAGGAGAGGGTGTGCTGCACTCCCAAGGAAAGATGGGCACAACCTTGCGTAGGAAGCTACCACTCACAGGTGTGTCGTGGAAGACACAGAGCTGACAGCAATGTTGGAGCTAAGCGCACGGTTCCATTATATCACCGACAAGGATACAGCGTTGGCAGCTGGTACAAAGAGAGAGAGCACTTGGGAATACCCACAGTCGAGCCCTATTCTCACAGACACCAGGGTAAATCTGAAATGACTCCACAACTGGGTGAAAGCTTGACACCATTTATAATCCTTTGCTCCTTGTTAGCAATCACCTAGTGCAATGATTTGAGCCATATCCGGTCCCTAGGCACAGGCAAATCTGAGGGGTGTGCTTTATTTTTCTCCTCCAGTTGAACAGAAAGCTTTTGACTGTCATTAATGAGGATATGAAATGACAGTGGTACCAGCAGAGCGAAAGCTGGCAATTTCTTGGGCAATGGAAATGTCACCATCAGTATATTTGTTTTGTGGGTAATCATTCCCTAATGTAGACCACACAAAAAGTTCTGGGGGTGCCTTCACTTCTCAAATTATGTTTGCTGTTAGCAGAAAGCCACAGCAAATCTAAGACCGTAATTTTGTGCTTGTGCAACATTTTGAAAGCTCTCACCTGTGCAATCAAAAATTTATTTCTGAATACCCACAAAATTACATAATGCAGTTATTTTTCAGCATGCAAAGCTAGGCACCTTCAGCTGAATGCTGTGGTGCTCAACGTCAGGAGCATAAACAGGGATTGTGCTGTTAAACTCAGCAGAAGGTACTGAAGCTCTGGTCCCATCCTACAACCTCTTGGAAATTTTGTGTCCATCATACAGAATGTGAGAGAACAGAAACCCTCAGACCAGTGTTTTTCAAGCCGTAGTCTTACCCGTGTGAACAGTCAAAGCTGCATTGGCTGAATGCAAACCATGTATTCCCACACACACTAAACTTCTAGAAGGTAAAAATAAAGTATCTTTTCTTTTTGCATCCCAGACCAGAATCAGGCCCAATGTATTTAAATAACCCTGGCTTTAACTTAAAGGTCAAAGGAAAATGAGTAATCAACTAATTCTTAAACAATGCGAAATTCAGAAGTGTTTCTGGTGTGCAATGTATGTGGCTGTTACCCTCCTTGTGCCATTAGAGTTCGTAAATACAATGTAAAGGAAATGTCCTTTCATCTAATATTAACAATCAGAATCTGAAAAAAAGACCATTGACCTTAACATGAACAGAATTCAAATGAGTAATAATTTCCTCCTATTTTAGAGAAGCTTTCAATAAATTTATTGTTTTAGTTTTCACAGGGTTTGGCTGGTGTGCTGGGAACGCTGCTATTTGCTTATCAAGCTTCTGCCCATATATGTTCTGAGTTAATGAAAAGCACGGTAGCCTGGTGCTGGCTGTGATAGGGCTGTGCTCATACATGCACTCTTGAAGGGTGGGTGGAATATTCTGTATTTTCTCATGCACTATATTTCATTGTGGATTTTTGCTGTGTGGGTGAGGGGGGAAGAGGATTACAAAATTAGGACTTTATTTTAGTTGCAATGTAATTGCTTCAGCCTCTTTTAGATGTTTTGAATAATTCGGGAGTAACAATGCACAAAAGCACAGGAAGCAATATAAGAAGCAAGCCCTTACCCAGCCTAGTTAAAATACTTTAATACTTTGGCCATGGTTTACAGAGTTGGATGCACAACATTAGGCACGAAGACTTTGTACTTGGATCCCTAGAGAGACTCCTTCCACACCCACAGGCCCCATTGCTTTGGTTCTGGCATCAGTTCCACGAGGATAAACCCAGAGGACTGAACTGGTAAAAAAAAAAAAAAAAGCAATCCATAGGATTGGTCTCTTCCACACATGTTATACGTTCTGATGTGTCTGGGTCTGGCCACCGCTGCTGCCTGGCTTGTCTCTTGGACTGGTCCTGGCTGGCAGCACCTATGATCTGGAATGGTCCTACAGGTGAGCAGGAGATGCCCATGTAAATGATTTTGACCTAGCTCATAAGTGTGTCTCAGCCAAAACACGATCAGAATTTTTCCCACAGTGAGAGGAAAGCAGGAACTCTAATTTATCTCTTTCCTTCTAGGAAATTATTTCAAGGGCAGAAATTGCATATCCTTGGGCTCGGAACAAATGTTTCCAGTGCTGTGGGCAAGTCACTGCCTATCCCGGGAACGGAGTTTTGTTCTGGTTTAACCTCATTAATTTAGTCACTGAAGTGCTGTGGAGAGGTTCTGCATAACTGATGAATTTGGGTTATTTTCATGAAATTGCTGCATCACTGAATGTTGCGGTTGAGCCTGTTGCAGCCTGGAAGTATCCTTGACACTTTCACTGTTCTACCCATATTGCTGCAAAATGCTACAGAGCAAGGAAAATAAGCTGTTATTCTGGGCTCTGCCTGAAAGCCAGTGTTTCAGAGAATGAATCTGGCCTGGAATCTGAAACTCTGCTGTCTGGAGACAAAGGAAAAAATCTTCAGATAGGGAAACAAAGCACCCAGGATGTTCTCACCTTAAAAAATGTAAAGAGGGAGAGGAAACTGGGGCAGAAGAGAGAAAAAGGAGGGCAAGCTTGTACAGCAAAGGAACTATTCTCACAGCTGAGGATCAGAGAAGCTGGCTGCGTAGGATGGAGAAGGTGAGATCCCCTGATCCATGGGAGAAGCCGTGAGCTGCTGCGAGGGCCATCCTGGGATCACTGACCAAAACCGACAGAGGGCTCAAGGGTGGTGAACTTTGGCACAGAGCTGCACACTGCTCTTTGACCATTTCACCTCGATCTGTGTTTCTTGCACTGGTGAGAGAGAAGGATGAGTACGTATAGCACCCATTGTAAAGTCTGGAGTATCCTGCGCTTTGGTACTTCTCTGAAGGAGTAAGCTGTAACCCACGGCGCCTGCAAGGCTGGAGGTAGGCAAGTGTTTGATCGAGCAATGGATGTCTGTGAGGCTGTCCCCACAAGGAACAGGACAGCTGAACTGTGAGGGACCATTTCTAGGAAGGAGAGATGATCAAAATGTGTTAAGTATGGAAGAAGGACCTAGTAAAGGAATAGCTTGGAAGTATGGAGGCACTGGAATTTAACAATTTGGAACACCCAAAAGGCAGCCTGTTCCACGGGGAGCTGTGGGAGTTTTACGACTCTCGTTTGGTGTGATTGTGATGAACTCAGTGCTTTCCACCTATAACTGTAACATGCATGACAGCTTGTGCATAAGCTAGATTTCACACATGAGGAGCACCAAGCTAAACCCAGATGTATTTATTTGTGCTG
>NW_010407438.1:17693-22119 GCF_000710305.1 Buceros rhinoceros silvestris | reverse complement strand
AACATGGGCACAGTGCGGCTTTTTAAAGCAGAAAAAGTGCGAAAATCGAACAGACCCGCGAACACTTTTAACCAATGAAAAATGGAGATGCAGCTGACGTCAAATGGTAGGGAATACCAATTGGCTAGTTTAAAGCAAACTTCTTTTCTGAAACAGGAGAAGTTGCTAAGCCATCACACATAGCAACAGACCAGCTTACTGATTTCAGATGAATTTTGGTAATAAATTTACTGAATCTCTTTTGTTCTGATGCCAAAAAAAAATATGTTTCAGCTACTAATTTTGTATTTTCACAGAATGATGTTTCTAGAGATGGACTATGGAAAGTGTTCAAGACCTGCAAATGTTTGAATGGTTCCTTTACTAATATGCAAGGTTCTGGCAGCTTTTTAGACTGAAGGCAGCTTGCATATGATCTTCTGTTTTGTAGGAACAACATAAGAACTTGGAAGTTTAGGTTAAACTAAACTTAATGGGTGAGAACTCACAAGAAATACCATAAATCAAATTTCAGGAAAATTCATATAAAACAATATCACTGATGTTCACACATTCTGATCTGAAGCACTGTGGGGAAAAGATCCACTATTTTTCTTTTTCAGAGTTATAAGCTTAGCTAGGTGTATACAATTAGCTTAAAAAGTAACACATGGCCATTTTTTTGTTCAAATTCCCAGTTGAGGGATGCATTAAAAACATATTTGCATAAGCAAATAGCCAACTAGTTTTCTACTAGGTCACATGCATGAATAAATATCTGACTTCTGTACATACAATGGTTTTTTGTAGGCATATTAAACATATGAGTGCAATTGTTGACCTCCAATTTTGAAAATATTGTTAAACTGGTAAAAATTTTAATCATGATATTTACTCAAATTTGAATAGTTTTAGCAGTGTAATGAACGTATGAATTCAGCTCCTTAGAGCCTACCTATGCTCCAGAAATGGAATTTCTTACTCTCCAGTGTTCATAGTTAATTAAGAAGTTGTCACCTCTACTATTTTCTTCTTTCCTCTCAAAGTTTGCAATTTCCAAGGTCAATTAGGAATCTCTCTTGTATTACAACTCTGTAAAATTTGTATTCTGTTTAAGTGGCAAGGTAGTGGGGGTCTGCAGGTGTAACCTCTGTGAAGAGAGGCCACGTCTGCCCATGCTGGACACTACCAGTGCCAGCAAACTGGGGAGTGGATTCATCCCTGGTCAAAGCCGAACCCATAAGCCATTCCAGTGTCTCTGTCATGACATATTTTAAAAAGAGTTAAAAAACCCCCGCACAACAGTGCTGAGAGAGAGAAGTGAGAAAATGTGAGAGAAACAGCTCTGTAGACACCAAGGTCAGTGAAGAGGGAGGGGGAGGCAGTGGTCCAGGTGTCAGAGAGAAGATTCTCTTGCAGCCCCTGGAGAAAACCGTAGTGATGCAGCCCATGGAGGACCACAGCAGAGAAGATACCCACCTGCAGACCATTGAGGGTCTTATGCCAGAGCAGGTGAATGTGTCCAAAGTAGGCTGTGACCCCACAGAAAGCCTGTGCTCAAGCTGGCTCTTGGCAGGAGCTGTAGCACGTGGAGAGGAACCCACACAGGAGCAGGGTTTCTGACAGAAGCTGTGACCTGTAGGCAACCCTTAACAGAGCAGACCATTCCTGAAGGACTGTACCCCATGGAGAGTATCCACTTTAAGAACTGATGCAGTTCTTAAAGTACCGTATCTTGTGGGAAGCATCCCATGCTGGAGTAGGGGAAGAGGGTTTAGAGGAAGGAATGGCAGACATGAAGTGTTACGGCCTGACCACAACCTCCATTCCCTACCTGGCTGCACTGCTCACAGGGGGAGGAGATAAGAGAGTAGGGAATGCAGAGGTGAGGTTGAGCCTGGGATGAGGGAATGGTGGGCTTAGTTTTGTCTTTGTTTCTCACTAATCTACTCTATTTTTAATTGTCAATAAATTAAATCAGTCTTTGCCAAGTTGAATCTGTTTTGCCCATCACTGTAATGGCAGGTGATATCCTTGTGTTTAACTCAACCTATGAGGTTTTTTATCTTATTTTCTCCCCCTTTCCTGTTGAGGAGAGGAAGTGAGAGCATGTCTGGGTGGGCTTCTGGCATACAGCCAATATCAACCCACAGAACCACTTTAGCTTTGGAGCAACAACTACCTCTGGAGAAACTCCAGAAGTGTTTCCCCCCGCTGTATGAAGCACCAGTGGAACTAACAGTATCAGAGAGCAGAAGCAATTCCAAAATACAAAGAGAAATCCAACACACTCATGTGGTTTGCTAGAGGAAAACTACAGCAGGAAAATAGTACTAGGATCAATATTCTAATTTCACAGAATCTGTTACAATGAATCATTACTTTGTCTTCAAAATGCAAATGTGGTTATTAGTGTGATAGAGTTGCAACAGAAAAAAATTTGACAGAAAAAGTCCAAAGTTCATGGCATAACGTAGTGTATCTTCACAAAGACTTTGGCGAAAATTTCTAATACTGTCATGCATGCATTTTAATGTGTTTTTGTGCATTTGAATGTGTTTTTTGTGCATACTGGAATAATGGAAAAAGATTCATATATAAATATATACTACACATACACCATATAAAGTATACATCCGGTTCCAGTTATGCCTTAACATAAAGTTAATTCCACAGCAACAGAGCACTTCAGTAGACCATTCTCAAAATACCTCTTTGATCTTTTATTCCTTGAACATAACTCGTTAAAGAGAGGAACCTTGAATCCTGTACTATATTAATAGTAAAAATATGTTACTGTTTATGATGAATGGTTGTTTGATATGAAGACCAGCATTATGTTATTGTAGCCTGCTGCCAAGCAGCACTCCAAAATAACTGCGTCAATCTATGAAGTAAAGTAGTTGCCAAGGTTACTAACAGTGTCAGATCCTACCCTGAAGTTTCTGAAATCTTATTTGAATGATTGAAATACAAATAGTTGAATAAAATATTGCTGTTTAAGTACATCATATATAACATCTTATCTATTAATGTCTTATAATGTTTCATAGCCTTGATCTCAATGTTTCCCTGAATTCATAGATTTCAATCAAAGAATTTGCATTGGAATATTAGTAAACTCATTATTAGCATTGTTTTTACTTTTCACAGAAAGTCATTTTCTCCCACAAAAGCTCCCGAATACAGAATCTCCTACAAGATACATGAAATCTCACTTGTCAGACTACAGAGGTTGTGAAGGACGAATTCAAAGACATTTTATTGTATGACCATACATTAGAAGTTTTCCTCTCTACCCCCTCCCTTGTTTGGAGGAAGAAAGGGTGGGAATTTATTTGATTGACTTGGACAGCTCATCTGAAGCTGCTAAAATGTATCGTTTCCAATGTTTATTTAGAGACTTCTTAAAATACATACTATTTATCTGACAGAGCATGAGATATTGTGCACATCTAGTTCAGAGGCTTTGTATCTCAATTTACACTAACTGCTAAAAACATTTTCTTTTCCAGTCTGTAGAGAACTGTCCCTAACTAGAGTAGCATTATCGAGACACACCACACTAAGATAGTCTCTTGTTAATTCCCATCTCGTCACAGAATGAAGCTCTTGCAATCTCAGATGTGTGCAAGTATGTTTTTCTTTACAATGTCACCACAGATCAGACAATAAGAGGAGAAAAATAAAATTCCATAGAATTTGAACTGTAAAATCAGGGAATTGTGAAGAAAGAATGTTCAAAGTGTCATTTGATTTTGACAAAATCCCCAGACAACCCGAACCTTTGTTATGCACAGAAATGTCCTTGCAAAAGAGTGGGCTTTTTTAAAAAGGTGCCCATGATAGGGCAGAAATCTAAGCCAAGCAAGAATACTCTGAGAAAAAGAAAAAATAAGAAGAGAACTTTATATAAATTTATACACAAATACACATATCATGTAGTGAAAGATTGGAAACTAGAAGGGTGTAAAAGAAAGAATTACTCAAACAACATTTTCACAAGGAAGTTTGGGGGTTTTTGTTTTGTTGGTTTGTTATTTGTTTGTTTTCTTTGCCATTTATCTATTTCTGTGAAGTGATGAACGTACAGAACAGTTTACAGAATTTAAGAGTACTTGAAAAGCATTAAAAGGAGGCTTAGATTCAGGGTGCTAATTGTTAACCTGATCAAGATTGGATGTTTTCTTTTCAGCTGCACCTTTTTTGATGACAGGAAAGACTTTACTGAAGTGTTACAGAACTTTAGCTCCTCTTATCCACAACACAGCACTTGTGTTGACACACTCAGAGTCTCCCTGAGCCCATATCCACATCTTCATAGCTTTGTCTCACCTTTTTGTAAGATCTTCTATAATGAAACAATTTTGGCAACTTTCCCTAGGAGCTCATTTATTTTTATTAGTGGGAGTGTTGGTGTTAGGTACATTTGGCTTCCCTTGTTGGC
>NW_010407438.1:14895-17609 GCF_000710305.1 Buceros rhinoceros silvestris | reverse complement strand
CTGCTGAACTTGCTAGAGAACTGAGATTTAATGATTGATAACGTGATAAAATGATGAATAGAAGAATAAAACCTGAGAGATAAAAGCTGAGTAAGAAAAATCAAGTTGGGAAGAAGTAACTTCATTTTTAATTGAATCATAAATTTGAGGAACAGGATT
The DNA here is from genome assembly GCF_000710305.1 of Buceros rhinoceros silvestris. Classification (NCBI taxonomy): domain Eukaryota; kingdom Metazoa; phylum Chordata; class Aves; order Bucerotiformes; family Bucerotidae; genus Buceros; species Buceros rhinoceros. Next base: position 17,450 of record NW_010407438.1, on the reverse strand, counting down.
ATGAGATTTCATTTCAACAAAAGTGCATGGAGTGAATTTTAAGAGACACAAGTACTGGATATTGGTCCATTCTGGACTGATATGGCCCATTGTGCAAAGATGCATTTAAGTTAATCTAAAGGTAGTAAAGGCCCAAAGGGCTCGACAGTCTGTAGTGCGAAGCAGAGGACTGGATGGTTCCATTATGCACCATTCTGGTAAAGCAAGCACCACCTTATCCATCCCTTTTCATATTAACAGATGATGCTGATCACACTGGATTAAATTTATGTTTGTCTGCCCATCAGTTGGGTAGGTCCCCCAACACAGCAGATATTAGGAGGTCAGAGCTGTTGTTCTAGATTTCAAAAAGGATCGGCTAGAGCAGCACCTCTTAGTCTGCCTACTTTACACCCTCAATACCCACACTGCACAACAGCCAGAGGCAAGTGGTGAGAAGAGACAATCTCCATGGGCTGTGTTCATAGATGACTCCTGACTTTCTTGTCCACATGCAACATTGGGAAGACAGTCTTCTTAGTTGGCCAACACTTTCTTGCCTCAGATTGCGGAGTCCTTTCTTACTTTTTCAATTTTTCATTTTCATTAAACGACTTAATGAAAGGCATTAATGTAGCTTTCTCTTCCTGTTATTCCTCCTCCTCCCAGCCCTTTTCACACCCTTCCATGTCAGCATATCCACTTATTCCCAGTTGGCAGGGACGCCACAGAGGGTGCTTTCCGAGATCCATTTGCTCACATCAAAAGCTATCAGAAGCAGAAAATTCTGTAAAAGACTGAAATGGGAAAGAGGAGGAAAAGAGATCAAAGGAAAAAGGAAGAAATTATCCTCCATTTTCCAGTGAGCCAGTATACTAACTAATAGGATCAGGAAAGTGTGAGTCTCCTTCCTACAGTTTTTACATAGGAAAAGCATCACTGTCTTTTTCTCAGAGGTCTGTTGAAGATTCTTGTCCAGATTTAACATTTAACCAGATTTCCCCTATCAGAAGTAAAAAAAAAATAATAATACTAGTAAAATTAATCACGTGGAAATGGAAAAGATTCATAGATGGTTTTTTTTGTTTCCAGAAAGTGTTCAGCTTTATATAACCAACAAATCAAAAATCTGAACATGTGGCCTACAGTGCCTCTAGTTCATGAGACTAACAATATAATGACAATTAAATATTTAAATTGCAATAGATTTTAATTTAAGTTTATTTGCCTTCTGATTCTTAAGGCTCAATCCTTTTGGTACATTTTCCTACCACTGCAGATCACAGAATACGTTAGATGAAAACAAATCTTGTATTGTAAGTATTTACATGGTTTAGGAACCTTGTATTCCAAGAAGACACCAGTCTCTAAGTGAAATGAAAAAATCGCAAGTTACTTAATAAAACATTAAACAAAAAATCAAAAGAAGGAAGAAAGAAGTGATGGGAGGAATAAATCAAAGAGAAAGAAAGTTGTACTGATATACTGAGTCTTCTAAGTTCAAAATATGCTCAGATCACATCAGCAGTCAAGAACTTGATCAACTCATCCCTGACCTGCCAGATATGGTCACTTCTCATTTCATATTGTTAGTAGACTGCTGTGAACAGCCTCAGATTGACTTGAAGTTGTCAGTCTATTGCACATCCATCGCAAACCTGAAGGAAGGATGTGGTATTATTATCAGTCACTTAAAGCCTCCATATCTAAAATGTGTATTTTTCTTCAGGTCTTTCTAGAAAGCACAGTGTAATTACCTAGTTTGCATATCACATTTAGCTCTGTTCTAAATGGTAAATGCAAAGCTTTCATGATATGAACTCATCACCTTTTGGAAGATTTTTCATTTTTCTGTAACACTCTAAGAGAAGGACACTCTAACCAAACCTACTACCCGAGGACTTCGCTGTCACCATCCAAGCTTGCTAGGCCCTGGCAGATGAACCTCAGATGTAAAGGGTGGAGCCAGTTCCGCACACGTTGCGCCTCACCTAAAAAATCCACTGCGCAGGCCCGGAGAGTGCACTCATCGCTTGCAGTGAGCGTGGGAAAAACCCTTCCCAGATCTTCGTTTGCAAAGCCAAGCCATGACATGACATGGAAATATTCAGAGTTTGTCATGAATATTAGTATTATATTTAAATTTCTATTCTGCTGAAACTTTAAAAGGTATACACTATTTGTTGAAAACAGAATAAGATATTCTGAGCTAGGCTTAGTGGAATAATTTTGTAACCATATAATAAAAGCCTGAAATCAGCACTGAAACTTTCTGACAAAGACTTTTCCTCTCATATATTAGCAACTACTGCTGTCAAATCAAACTACAAAAACCCACATGTTCCCTGTGAAGGTTCCCCACAAAACAGTAAACCTGTAGAAAGCAGTGCCTCATTTTTACCATTAGAGGAGTTAGTTTAAGTTTCCATGCAATGAAAACTGTCTCTAACAAAAATATCTTGCGTTGTGCATTAGGGGGCTAGGGTTGTCCCTGTTCTCCTTCCAGCTGCTGAAAAAGCATCAGGCCTTCATAGGGTACCAAGTGCATAGTGCCACTGTGCAAAAGTTGAGGGGGG
>NW_010407438.1:7678-14787 GCF_000710305.1 Buceros rhinoceros silvestris | reverse complement strand
GGAATGGATGGGGGGGGGGGGGGGGGGGGAATAGAAAGGTCTTGATTTGTCAGGTAGCATTTTCCCACTGCTTTTTTTCACCTAAGGATGAAGCTTGGAGGGCAATGTTTTGTAGATCACAAAAGTGATCATGAAAGTCATGACAGCCCTTCAATTAGCAAGAATTTTTCACTGGCTAGCAATGAAATTTAAGACTTTTGAGAAAGGATTCCTTCCACAAGCTGTTTGAAAAGCTCCCAATTCTTTGTCCATTTATTCAGCAAGCAGAATATCATGGAAAGTCATACAGCTGGAAACATGGTTTATCCTTTGATGCAAATAGTGAAAAATTCGAACCCTTACTAAACTGTCAAATTTCATGATGTTTTAATTATAATATAAATTTCACAACACAGACTAAAAAAGAATTCCACAAATGAAGGACTGCAGAAAGAAAAAGCAGTACTTTCTGAAAGGCAAAATAAGAACTTTGTTTCCTCTTGCATTCCACATACCACACACTCACAAAGCTTAGAAGTATAATTGGTGGTGGTTATAACTGTTGACTACTTTTTAGTACCTGACCCTTCAACTACATACTACAGAGAATTTATTATAAAAATCAATAAAAACCTGGGTCTTAAGGTGATAATTCTAATTCAACAGTGACTCCAACTCTGTATGAATATAATCAGCTTAAAGCTACAATCAGAAATATAGGCCTACGAGAAGAGTATTTTATCAGGCTGTAGGTTTCTATAAAAAAGTAATGTGAGGTTACAAACACAGTCCAGTATAAGATGCCATTTTAAACGTGTCTATACATCGACACTGAGATTCCCCAATCCTGTATTGAAAAGCTGAGCTGCAATATGTTTTTGAAACTATCACCTTATCTTAGTCATTGGTCCACTCTCTTTTCTGAGTTTTTCAAGATTAAAAAGTAGAATAATTTTTCTGCTAAAAATACTTAAAATGAGCATATTCCTTAAAACACTAGTGTTGAATCCAGACAACAGCTCAGTTGCAGCACTAAATAGCCAAGGAAATGTTATTTTCCCATCTGTCATAAAAATAATTCAGTTGCAAATATTTCTTGGAAACAGGCAGAGTGCCATATTGCTGCATAGACTTTGAGATTTTGGTTTGAAAAGAGAAAAGCTACAGCAACATACAGAAAAAAAAAAAGAAACAAAACAAAACTCTTCACCTTCTCCTTACTCTCTTGTGAAAAATCCATCAAAATTAGACAAGAGAGACCTGGTGTTGGTAATGTTTGAAAGTGTGCATACCACATTGCTTTGTGTTAGACTAATTGATTTTTATAGATTTCACCAAGGAATGAGATTGTTTAGACACAATTACATGTTTCTTAGTTGAAGACGAAGATCAGGTTCTGATAATAAAATATTATGCTAAAATGACCTTGAAAAAAAACGTACAGGTAAGAGTCTTTTTACATAATAACTTACATAGTGGACACTAAATTGCTCTGCTAGCCTCATTAGTATTTTCCATTGCTTTTACACCGGTGCAGTGCTACTGGGTGTAGCAGAGATCCTTCTAATACACACAGTGTTAGGGAAATAAGTCAGACTCCTTTTGCCAAAAACATGTTTTCTGTAAAGAAAATAACTTACTGCACAAAATGAAGAGATGTTTAGAACTGGAATTGCAATGGTTGTTTGCATTTGTGCCTCTGGAATACAGATTTTCTTTTCTTTTGCATTTAGATGGGACTGTGCAAATGCTCTAGACTAATAAGCTGAAAAAACTATCTCCTTTAACACAATTGAGTGCAATGTTCTTTGCACTGTGCTTCCTTTCTGTTTAGAGCTATAAGACTAAAATTTCATTTTAACCTGGTCTTTGTCATATTGCACTTATACAGTAGCAGATTGTTTTTGTTTCAAGCCACAGCTACCACTCCAAGATGACATATGAGAGGAAACGGTGTTAGAAAAAAACAGTGAAATATGTTTCTATACATACCTGCAACTGAAACAAGCATGGAAACTGTCAATAAACAAAGCAATTTCCTTAGACTTACCCGATTAATGCTTTTAAAAGTCCAATACTTCCTCTTTACAATATAAATCTTTTAGCCACTGGATGAAGTCAAAATAGAGCACTTGATCATGATAATCCCAACCTGTCATGGACAACAGCATCTCTCATGGAACCACACTCAGAATGCTTGAAACAAATCTGGAAGACACAGATATTCTTACTTTTTTATTGAAATATACTCAACTGTGTCATAGCATGAGGAAACATGAGCACTTAATTGATGAATACATTATAAAGGAGTGAGTACGAAGCTATAAATATCATCTGGTAAACATTAAGACCAAAACCATTGAAGTTGACATTCAAGAGAACTCGGTTTTGCTGAGTGTATGCACCTCCATTGTACTTCCTGACCCATGAAAACTGTCATCCTTTATAAACAGTATTTATCTTTTTTTAAAAAAAAACCACCCAGCTTCTCATACATACACTTGTAAACCCTTTTTTCATTGGAAATTCAAAAGATAAATCACGTTCTGAGCTAAAGAGAACATTATCTGAGAAAGGCCATGGAAAGGATTCAGGAAAATGATAGTTGTTCCATGAGAGCTTTGCCGAATACCTTTTCTTATATTATCTTTTCTTTTAGTATCTTTAATCGAAAATGCAATCTGTAAGATGAAATGCAAACCCACACCAATCACACACACTTCTTTTTACTAAGAAAAGTCATACAGACAAGTAAAGTATTTGGGTGGCATATTTCAGCATGGTTTTAACGCAGCCAAGGAAATTTACAGTTTTATCTAGCACTCCGCTTCTGTATAAAGATTCCTTGAGAAAATTTCCTACCATTTGTAAGTACCTTTTAGTAATTCAGATTAATACTTCTGTTACAATCTCTAAAGTGTTTTTTCAGGCTTTAAACTGCAGTGCATGTAACTCCTTTACTAAAAATGTAATTAATTCAGGTGAGCTGAATTTACTTAAGATATTTTTCTCATCTTTTGTTCTCCGTCACTGAAATCTTCAGGCCAGTGCACAGATATCATTGGGAATAACAGATGGCATAGAGATCATGGCCTGTTCATCCAGAATATACACTGATCTGGGCTTTCCTTATGTATCCTATCTTGTTATTTCAGTCTTCGTTGAAATTTAAAGAATGACTGAACATTATGCCTAAATGTCTCCAAAAGTCTGGACGTTCCCTATCTCTCCCACTGATAAGAATGTCTCCTTCTTAAGTCTTGTGCATGTTTTTTGTAATAAAGAGCGGGGAAATATGTGCACAGAGGTGACTGGTAGAGCATACATATATATATGCAAGATAAAAATAAAGTATTCTTCTAAATTCAGAAATATCCTAAGTAAAATGTTGGTAGTTTTCTCGTCTAACTTGGCAAAGTATTTCACTCCTGGCTTAACATGGAATATGGCTTCTCAACAAATCAAATTCTCATCAAACAGATTAAATGACTGTAACAACTGAGCTAAAACCAGTGGGTCGAAAGAGAAACTGGTATTCAACTGACACCAGTCGTTAACAGTGTTGCTAAAAGTTACACAATCAGAAGGTATTTCTAAAAAGTGAGAGTTCAGTGCATCTGCAGCATGATGAATCATCATGAAAAGCAAAGTTTCCAAATGTACAAAATTTATCATACCTTCCATGACTTCAAATCGGAGAGCGACCATATCCAGAGTTTTAGGAACATACCTGACTAAATGGTCAGGAACCACAGTTCTGATCTCTCATCATACAAGAGGTCAAATGAATGCAGGACATCTCACAGGTTAGAACAATGTACCTGGAAAACTGACTGAATATTTCACATTGAGATATTTTCAATGAATCTTTTTCATGTATTCCAGTGCATGCAGATCAATCACTGATTGATGTATGGTTGTCCATGATCAGATGCAGAATTGAATTTTAGTGAGATAGAGGAAAGAACACAATAATATATCTCAGAAGAAGACTCCTACCAAACCAAAAATACATGGGGAAGTATTTCTTGGGTTGTGATTTCTATAATGACATGTCTGTCAGGGCAGGAAGGAAGTTTTGCCTAGGAATGTAATACCATAGACACATAAAGGACTCTAAACAAGAAGTAACACTTTTATGAATATCTTCCACAAAGACGATGGAAAAGTTTTATTCAATTGTTGTTGACAAATTCTCAGAATATGTCAGACTGTGTATGGCCAAAACTAAACACTCCATGATATTATACTGCATGATGTTATTTCATTTTACAGTGCAAAGAGAGCAATCACCTAAGATTTTGGATTTGGATCGGGATCACCTCCTCCAAGCTCAGGTATTGTCAACTGCCACATGCAGAAGTGGTGTCAGTAAAAGTGTCAAGAGGCCTGTATAGATTAACTCTTAAGTAAAAGCAGACATAAAAAGGCAGCACGCAAAAGGTGGAAGCAGAGATCCTGTTACAGGGTGCAGAAATAGATTTAGGACAGACAAAGCTCACATGGAGTTGAATCTGTCAAGGAATGTGAAGGGCGATAAGAAAGGCTTCTACAATTAGATAAGCAGTAAATGGGGGTCTACAGAAAGTGAGGGCCTGGCTCCATACGGGAAAGGGTGTCTCATGACAAAGGACACAGAAGAGCCTGTCTTGCTGTATTCATAGCCTCATTATTCATTGGCAAGCAGAGCCTTCAGGAATCCCAAAGTCCTGAGACCACAGAGAACGTCTGGAGCAGTGAAGACTTACCCTTGGTAGAGGACGATCATGTCTGGAGACACTTAAAAAGCCTAGCCATATACAAAGCCAAGAGGCCTGCCAGGATGCTTCTGGGAGAGGTTCATGAAGAGAAGGAGAATGTAAATGTCACCCCTAGCTTCAAGATGCATAAGAAGAAGTATCTAGGGAACTACAGGCAGATGAAGCAAATAATCCTGGAAATCCTTTCCAAAGCCCTAAAGGACAAGAAGTTGCTTTGGAGTAGTTGCCATATATTTATGAAGGGAAAACTTGCTTAAAAATGTGATAGCATTCTATGATGATCTTGGTGGATGAAGGGAGAACAGTGGATTCCGCCTACTGCAACTTTAGTAAGGTTTTAATCACTGTTTCCCCTAATGTCCTCATGTATATACTATTGAAGAAAGGGTTAGAGAAGTGGTGCACTGAAAACTATACGAACTGCTGGCCTCAAAGGCTTGTGGACAGCTGTCCAATGTCCAGAAGGAGGCCCTTCACTAGTTGTTCAGCTCAGGGGTGGATACTCAGGCCATCACTATTTAACCCATTTGTGAAGAACTGGACAATGGGGAAGAGTGCACTCTCGATAATTTTAAGATGATACAAGCCAGGAAAGAGTAGTTAATACAGCGGATGGATGTGCTGCCATTTAGAGGCCCCTCAGGACACTTAGTCCATTAGGTTGGACTAAAGGGTCAACAGGAATGTCATGAAGTTCAATAAAGAAAAATGCAAAATCCTGCACCTGGGAAGGAATGACACTCCCAGCACCAGTACATGATGGGGTCTGACTGGTTGGAAAGCAGCTCTGCAGAGAAGAACCTGGAGTTCCTGGGATACAAGCTGATCATAAATCACCATGTTGCCTTTGCAGAAAAGAAGGGGGGGGCTGCATTTGAAGGAGTGTTGCCCGCAGGTTGAGGGAGCTGATCCCCACCCTTTGCTCTGACCTGGTGAGACAGACCGGGAGTGCTGGGTCTGACTCTGCTCTCTCCGATACGAGAGATGAACATACACAGCAACTCCAGTTCAGGGCCACAAAGATGATGGAATGGAGCATCTTTCATACGAGGATTGGCTGACAGAGCTGAGACTGTTATCCTTGGAGAAAAAATGGCTCAAGGGGATACTGTTGTCAATGAGTGCAAATACAGACCAGGAGGGACTGGAGTCTTTTCAGTGGCAGCCAGTGGGCAAGGCAACAACGACAAGCTGAAATACATGAAATTCTGTTTGAACATAAGAAAACAATTTTTACTGTGACATTGGTTGTACACTGGAGTAGGTTGCCCAGGAGATTGTGGTGTCCCCATCCTTGGAGATATTCAAAACCTGACTGTGGACGGTTCTAGAACAACCTATTCTAGCTGATCCTGCTTTGTGCAGGGGCATTGAACTATATCTCCACATACGCCTGCCATCCTCAATCATTCTGTGATTCTGTGAAATCCTATAAAATGAATGAAAGAATGAAGAAAAAAAAAATGCATCCATTGCTTTTGCTTACTTAACAGTACCTTGAGACATACCAGTGTAATCTGCGTTATAATAGCACATTGGGTTATATCAGTAAAAGAAAGCTTATCTTGCCACTATTCTACTAAGACAGTGTTCTTAATTCAACAATATTAGCTGTTATTTTTTAAGTCATAGACATTTAGCAAAACTGGCATTTAAATCAGGAATCCACACAAGAAGAACATGCCACTGTATCAAACCCTCCCAAGAACTTGATTTAAGTAGACAGACAGGTTTATTATTTAACATCTGTTTCTTTCTTTACTTGTTCATTTTTACCATTACTGCAGTCCAGCATTTGAAAGTGAACTGAGATAACACTGAAGAGACAGTAAAGCTAAAGTCTGGAGAATACTTTTAAAAGCACAGCCCCCCAGAACAAATACCTGACGTGAGCTACTTAGTGGGAGCTAGTGAAGTTAAACAAGCAAAGGACTCATAACAAGCCTACACCTTCTGTTGCATTTCCACCACTGCGACAACAACTGAAAGCATTATGTTTTACAGTCTGATTGTTCACATATGTGTAATTGAAGAAGAACCCGGTTTCCACATGTTGAGAGGCATTATGATATTACTGATGACAGCAGTCTTGCCTGTCTCTGCGCCTTGGGAGATTAAATTCTGTGATGGCCTGAAATCCCACTGAAAGAAATGAGGGATGTGGGGAACTATTCTTTGGCTTATTCTGTGTAATCCATGGGACGATACTCAGTGCTCTGTCTGTTGTTTATAATATTTTATTTCAGTAGTGCTAATGGAAAAAGAGGACAACATAAGAGGAGTTCCTTGCAGTACCACACCATATAAATGCATGAGACACTAACTGAACCAAGTGTTTATCATTTAAATCAAGAATACAGGCAAAGGACA
>NW_010407438.1:0-7549 GCF_000710305.1 Buceros rhinoceros silvestris | reverse complement strand
AAGAGCGAGTGAGAGAAAAGACTAAAGATGCAATGAAAATAATATTAGGTCTGGTGACTTGTTTTAAAAGTTGGTACTGGGTTTTCAGTCCTTTCAGTGGGTTTGTGACAGAGGTGATTCCAGAGATAGCAACAAAACGAAGAAGAAAGTGAAAATGTGCTGTAACAGAAAGCGGGAACTTTCAGAAAAGAGTGTGATGGTGCCATCTGAATCTCTCCTTATAGGTTTGGCGGACTTTTTGAACCTGTGGTGTAGAGTGAAACAAATTCAGTGGTGTAGTGGTACATATTTATTGGTAGATGTAGTATATGTGAGCGTAAATATTTGTTTCTAACATCAAATGCAAAGGCTACAGGTTACAAGCATCAACTGTATTAGGAGCACCATTTGCTTTTGCAGTCCTGGTTATTCATTTGGAAGATGGATACCAGCTAATGGTTGCACGGGAGAATGTACAACCCTGAGAGTAACAGGGCTGTTCCTTCCCCATGATCTATTTGACTTCTGTCTTACCTGACCAGCCAATAAAACATGTTAATCAAATCCAAAATTACCAGGATAGTCACCTAAGAACTGGCACAAGATCATTGAAATCACATATCTAGCAGTTATCAGAAGTTAACCTGAAGGTAAGAGTAACATGCCAACTAGCTAGAATTAATTATGTAGGAAAACTGGGGACAGAAACTTTTCTGACTAGCACTGCTGCATGAAAAGTGTTATGACTGGATGACTTGGCTGGTTGGTTCACAGTCTGTTGGTGAAATTGCATCAAATGAGTGGCTGGTGTGTGGTGCATCAGAGGAGCTATCAAATGCTCGAAACATTAGCAGCAGCTCTAATGGGTCATGAGTGATGTTTATTACTTCACGTGTGCAAATCTTTCCCTTCACATAAGAAGGGAAACACAGCAGGGTTCCACTGGAGTTACTGCATTAACAAAAGTTCTGAACATGTATGTTTACTGTTTCTGATGATGCTTATGTGTCTACCAGAAGACACCTGGAAACATAAAAAAGGGGGAAGACGTTTGCCAATAAATCTTTTGCCAATAAGTCTTTTCAGGCTTTGAAGAGTGGACGTGTGTGAGCAAGCATACCTGCAGTGTAACAGGACAATACAGCAAACACCAAAGAATTCATGGGTCAGTTCTCTAACTGTATGCGTGCGTTTCTAACCTTTTTAGGTTCTCACTCACAATGCACAAGAAACCACAAACATGAATAAAGAGCACCAGCAACCATAAAATCAAACCCTAAAGATGAAGAGGATATTTTTTATTTCAAAATTCATTGCATTTTATTTGCTATCTGATTCCTGAGTCTCTAAAACTCCCCCCCTTTTTTTTCCCCTTTTTCTTTTCCCTCTATAGTGTTGGATTTAGAGTCTTATTTCATACAAAATGGAAAACTGAAGTCGTAAGATAATGAGTTGCAGGAATTCAATGTTTGATACACATTCTGTAAAAACTATGGTCCAATAAAGAAAGAGTTAATAAAATTTTGCAGACATTGCACTATGTGTTTCTTCCTTTTTCAGATTTCATGATTTAAGCGTGGAAGTCACAAAACATTACAAAACTTATCAGCCCATGAATCAATTAAACCTGTTCCATGAATTTAAAGACAGTGAGATAAATAACCTGTGATCAACTTGACATGATCAACCAAAAGAACACAATATACACCCCATCTCTTCCATGCAGAAAAAAAAATCTTAAGATTTGTGAACATAAGACTAAAAACATTTAATTTTTAACCTTCTCGCAACAAAACTGCAAACAGTATTACGAGACATATTCGGATCAAGCTGTTTTACTCCAGAAAGTATAAATAACATACCTTAAGACTTAGCGGGTTCAAGTCCTGGAGATGATCACTGCACCTTTGGAAATAAAATTCACCAGTTAAAAACTTCTGCAACTTAGTTTAGGATTAAAATGCCTATCTGCATCGTTTGCAAGCTTCTTTAGTAAAAAGCAGCATGTTCCTTTCTGACTGCCAGCTGCCTTCGAGATATGAGCGCAATTTGTTCAGTCCCTCAGTTCCTGAGTTTTTCTGAGAAGAAGGTCCACTGTAATATACACTCCTGCCCACTCCAGCCTCCTAACCTGGATTTTCTATCATTTTATATTACAAAGCCTAGCATGAAATCTTTCTAAAGCAACTACCTTATGAGGCAGGAATAAACAATATTTTCTAGTCCCTCTGCAACTCTGGTTACTGCAGTAGCAGTCAACAAACACAGTGTTCAAAAATAAATAACCAGTCTTACAGATGACAGAAAATAACATATGTAGCACCAACCTCTTACTCAGCTTTTTTGGAATGAAGGGGACTATCAGGACTGGACTTCTCCTGGTTTACCAATAGTGGTGTCAGCACACACTGGACAAAGCATTACAGACAAAGCACTGGGAACAGCTTATTTTACACAGGAATCCTTTTCCCATTCTAACTTCTGTTATCGTTACATATTATGTGAATGAAACCATACTCTTCCATACTATGTGGAAGAATCTCTGGAGCAGATGCTTTGCTTGTCTACATCTAGAATGATTTCAGAAAAGTGATAGCAATTTATAGTGTTTGAGGATTTTGCCCCTTGAGTTTAAGACATCAAAGCCCTGTTCACAGTCAGACAACTTGGCGTATTTTCCTGAGAGATTAGGAGGAAGCTTCCTCATATGGTAGGTCGTTATTGCCATCCCTTGTTGACCTCTACATATATATGTATTAATATATACTTGAATTTACGTATATATACAGACCTATATATGTATGTATCTAGCATGGACTTTTTTTATTTTTTTAAATACTGCCTGAAAATATTTGTTTGTTCCCTACCTCTTCGAAACTCTTAATCCATAGACCTTTGGGCTTTCTAGTTCCAATTTTCTGGAAGTGTGAAATTACCTGTCACCCTTGAAATATGAGAGAGCTATAGTCCTAGTACTGTACTGCTATTCTATTATAGAGCTTGCCCCAGTATTATATAAATAGTATAACCATCTTATTCATCTTAATTTCACAGGTTTAACCGCTTTATAGCAAAATACACTGCTTACAGGGATTGCTGAAGGTATTTCCTTTAGGTTCATGTCATTAACTAATCTTTCCAGAAACCATCACAGTGGTGTAAGAATCAAAGTAACTTTGTCTCAATCACTGTTGCTTTATTGGCTGGCACAAAGAAAAGAGTAGTCCCCCGCCTTCAACAACCTGACTTGCAACTCCCTTGAAGGACGAAAGGCAACCTGAAAAGTATGCATAGTGTATCTGGAAAGATATAGTAGGTTTCTATATTCACACTGTGAGTGAGGCAAGATTAATCTTCCACAAAATTCCAGATCCTACCTTATATCATTCCCAAATCTCCTGAAATCTTCAATTTGTTAGATAACTGTGAAAATCACAAAGCTGATCTCAAATACAATGTGTTTCCTAGGTAGCTAACTAAAAATAAATCCTATATTTGTGTCTCAATAAAATGCTTATTAGAGATAACTTCTGATTTTTCAGTGTAGTGAAGCTACATTTTTTCTCCGTAACCTTATATTCATGTGTACAACTCCACACAACAACATTTATTTCATTTTAAAGACAATGCAACTTCTGACAAACATTTTCAGCTTCATTAAGCTGCACAAAAGAAAGTAAATTTAGACAAGTACATTTGCAGAAAAAGCTTTCCAAATTTTAGAAAGGTGATATTTAGCAAAATAAAGAAACTAAAATGTCCTGATTTGATTAAATCAGCTGTAAAGTATAACTGAAACAAATGCATTAATGTCAGGGAAGTAGATCTTCCTTTTAAGTGGAAAGATTTTGGAAAACATACTGAGAGTTGTTGCAATAGTAAGAAAAATGCCCTTGTGAGGTAAGGACAGATATGAAAGACTGAAAGCATTTGTAGAATATAATTTTTTAGCTGTAATCCATACTTCATGGAACACATACGTCTCTAACTACCACTTCATAAACTGAGAACTTAGGGTGTTGTCAAGCTTCTTCCAGTATTGTTGCACAAGCTACAGATGACTTATTTTAAGTCTGTGTTCCTAAGGAGATCTTCATCAACTATTTTGATGATTTTTTTTTTTCAAGAAACCTCACAACTTCATGACATCGTCTGAAAAAATGTCTTCATAGCATTTAGAACTAACATTAAAATGGCACTTTGGACTTCAGCTGATGTAGCACTTAAGGGAAAAAAAAATAATAATAAAAAGCTAGTTTCGTCTGGATCCAGCTGAATTCAGTGGAGATTGAGACTATCAGTGATCTCACACTGGTGTGTCCTTAAACTCCCATGACCTTTTTTTTGACAATAATGGGTTTCTGTTTGACACAACCACACTGAAGTCAGGGCTACGAGCTCCAATAATCACTGATGTGAAAATAGCTGACACCCTTCAGTGATAAGTGCATTACATCTCACTAAAGCACATCAGTCATTAAAATTTGTATATATTTTCAAATACTTATTTTATTCAAAAAAAGGAAAATTTCATATACTTAAAAAAATCTCACAATACAGCCACAAACTTCATGCATCTAGACAATTTATTTCATCTCAAGAATTATTTAATTCACTTTCTGGCACAGTTTATTCAAATGCAAAAATGGAAATCCTGATTTGTAAAACCAATATATGATACATATATCAACACATCAGGTGGTGGGATTAATTAACCCCAAGGAGCATTGTTTATAATCTAGAAATGGATTTTCTTCTCTCTACTAATAATTACCAAATATGTCCTTAAAACAAAATGATGCCAATGATGGAGTTGAGACAGCCTAGTGTCAGTGTCGGTACAAGAGATATGAAATCAATTTTGCTGAATCACAAAGCATCAAAAGTATGACTGTTCAGTTGATTAAAGCTTCTCCAGACATGTTTTGTCTGAAAGGAAGACAGCAGAAGTAGGCCCGGCTTAAAGCCATGGGTTTTGAAATTTTCTACCCAAATGATTCAATGACTTCAAATAACTGATATATGGGAAAAAATAAAAATAAAATAAAGCCTATGTTATTTGTCCCTTGGTAGAAAGTTCTGTCAAGTACTGTCAGGTTATGGTTCTAGTGTCCCCATGCTTTGAAGACTTTGTATCTGCTGAAAAAACCAGCCTATAAGCCACAAAATTGCTGTTTTGCTGACCTTCTGAAAATCCAGCAAATGTGGTCAAGTTACAAAAGTCGCGTCTACATGGAATAGAGTGAAGTGGAAATTCAAATTATAGCTGCTCAGCACTGGTAATTGGTGACCAAGGAATGATCTGGAATGGAATGCAAGAAGGTCTAATTGCCAAAGGGGCTGAACCAGCTGAACATAGGAGTGCCAGGACAGAAGGACTCTTCTGCAAGGGAGTGAAGCTTCCCTCGGTAATGAGATAAGGAATGCTGCAGTGTTGCCTTGTAGCAATCCATTAGTCATAGGACATGAGCACTCCTGGAACCACCTTTCGACAGCAGAGGTGGGCTGGGGGATGGACCTAATGCTGGGCTGAAGCGCTCTCTGATGATCCTTACGGGTTTGCTACTGGTGCAAGAGTACAAAAGTAATTGTCTCATGTTTCAGCTTTGCAGACTTCCTGTAGAACTGGTTATGATGGTAGGAGTCTTGTCCAATGCATGGTGCATTACAGCTTTTATATTTAATCACAAACGTGTATTTAATTCACCTCAAGAGATACAAAAAAAATTCCCCAAGAGACTCACAAGTTAGCAGTTAAAAACATACAGCTTCTGTCTACAGAATTGACTGTACAATAAATCTATTTCCACCCAGAGCGTGGGTTTATCTCACCCACAATTACAACATAAAATTAATTTTTCTTGGCTGACGCAGTTCTTGGCAGTTTCAGGCAAACTGCAGGTCTTTGCTGTTATAATCTATGAATATTTTTAAAACATTTTGGATTCAAATGCCTCATAGGAGACCAAAATATAATCTGTGCTCTGATAGGTATGTAGTCTGTACCCTGTTGTATGTATCAGCAGGTTAACGTGAATTTCTTTTAACATTATTTATAGGACCTGCTTTCTACACTGAAAACTGGAGACTCACCCAGTCTGAAAGAGTAAGCTGAATGATCTATAAAACTAAAAACAATTAGGAATGTAATAATGAAGGCACAACTCTCACAATAACTAAGGGGTAATTACTGAGCTTGTTTTGTGACTGATGAACAAAGACTTTGAAAGGAAATTTAGTCACTGATTTTTTATCATATAGTTAGATGCCAAATGAGATCACATAATTACAGATGTATGAATTTTTATCCTCATTTTATATATAATCATGCCTAGCATGCTGATTACAAAAGCAAGAAAAAGCAGAATTCTGGGTGTTTATTTAATGGAAAAACAGTGGGGTTTCACTTTTAGAATGCAAGGGAAGATACGGTCTTGCAGCTGTAAGAAGACAAAAATTATTCAGCCACAATCAACTTATCTACATCCACAGGAAAATTTTGCAGGAAGTTAAAGCACACATTACCAGGACCCTTTATCAGGAATCAACTTTGTCTCAGTCACAGAAGGAATGCGTTGCTGGCATGTTATGCTACAGGAAGGTGCATAACCAGCAGAACCCATCCTCATCACATCACATTTCTTTTGCTACTGTACCTCTGTAAATAGCATTAGTTCCTTATTTTTCTCTACCCATACCACAGCCCTCATCGCTTCTTCATTCTTACCAGCTCAGTCTCATTCTTCAAGAACAGTTGCTTCTCATACTTTAAAGATCTTTGAAGTGATACTGTTGTTTGTTATCTGCACATTGACATTACCTGTCATGAGGTTGAGAACAATGACACTAACACGACACTGCTAAATGGAACAAGAAAAATGCTATCTACATTTACCTCCACTCCACCTAAAAAAATTTTCCCTTCACAAGAAAACTGACTGTGCTTAGTCCGTGGTATGCTATAGATGGATTTCTACTGAGTTAATTATAGCTTTAACACAGAAAAGCCAAGACTTGCCTTAATGCAGGCAATTTTTTATTTAAATCATGGTAATGGAAAATGAGAGTAGAGAACCTTATGTAACACTGAAAAAGCATCAATAATATTAGCACACAATAAAGCAAAGTAGAGCCTATTGAAAACAACAGTACACATTTTGAAATTCACTCATTAAAATGTGGTATGCCATTATTAACAATTATGAGGAGGGATTTTTTGGAGAAGATAGAGACTGAAGTTTTATTTAATTCCTCTGAATGTGAAATGTAGTCCCTCCCACTCAGAACCACAGGAGAACAGAGTACCCAACAGGGATCACATTAATTTCTCTTGTGCTGCCCAGATTCTGCACAGTGCTAGTGTGCCAGTTGTAGGAAAATCAGCCACCTCCCCCGCTCGCCAGTGGACATGTAGCAGTGCATTTCAGCAACTTCATAGCCATACATTCAGGGAGGATAAAGGCCTTGCGTGCAGCATGAAGGTGTCCCTTATAAACAAAAAGCTTCTTCCTTTAGCTCTTCATAAAAGGTCCCAGGAGCTTGCAGCAAAGCATGAGAGGGAAGGGGGTGG